>NC_056470.1:660484-778854 GCF_008729295.1 Plectropomus leopardus | reverse complement strand
AATAAATAATAAAATAAAAGAAAATGACCTATAATTTTCAGCAAAAAAACAATAATAATAATAAAAAAGAAAAAGAAAAGAAAGAATAGAAAAGCATAGTAAAAGAGAAGAGAGCGATAAGAAAATAGGGAAATGACCTCAGAAGAGCTCCTAAAAACTATAGAAGTTCTGTAACATTATTTTAAACATAAAATTGTGATAATTAGAAATATATTTTCCCCTAGCTTTCTTCCTTTTTCATCAGACATTTTCCCTTATTTAATTTTTTTCAATCATTTTCTAAAACCACTGATTTCTTGCAATTTGTGAAATATTTCACACCAAGATGCTCAATGCCTTTTCGCCATGTTTTTAAAAGAAATCAAACCAATTTGCTAAGAATTCAAAGGTTTAAATGCTTATGAAAGGCATCTGAAAGGACTAAAAGATGTGTCACTCAAGGTTTCAAAGTGTTAATGAAAAGACAAGTGCCTGACCTTGAGTCCAATAACGTTTTGTCCGTTGATTTCACAGATGTAATGGTCAGTCAGCAGGCCGTTGCGGGCGGCAGAGCCGTCCTTGACCAGTGAGGTGATTTTACCAGACTTGTAGATGAAGCCCACGTGTCCGGAGCTGTCTTTGTGCATGGTGACGGTGCGCTGAAATGGCCTGGAGACACACACAGAGGGGATGCATACAGCTTTCATGTTAAGAGTCCTATCCTAACACTATTTTACTGAAAATCACAGTGCACTCGTGTCTTTGTACATGTATTATAACAATCAAGAAAACATGATAAACTTAGAAACAGATGGGAACATGGATACATTTGGCGACTTGTCATATTTGGGGTTGTGGTGTGATCGGAGTCAGCTAGGAGTGACATGGCTTGCAGGCTGCTGCTTGCAGAATATTAATGGCAGCTCCCGCAGCACCGAGCGCTTACTCTAATGTTCTGCAAGAGAAAGCACTCGCCAAGTGTCTGTGGGGGGGTGGTGCTTTTCGCTGTTTTTCTGACTGGATTTGGCAGAAGCTTGACTTATTGACTGGCTCTGTCGGTGGTTAAAAAGATGTTCCCCGGTACAAATCTATGCTCATTGTTGTTGTTTTGCCACTGATTGTTGTCGAAGAGGTACAGGGCACCTACAAAAGCTACATATAAATAAATCATATTTTTTAGGCCGTTATCATCTAACTGACAACGTGTTTGTGCAGTCCAGGCTAGTGCTAACGTCAGGAACAGCTGTGGACGTCTGTCTGTGAGTACTCAGGGTGTTAAGCTCAGGTCATCAGGGATATGTCATTTTGTGGGCACTCCCTATAATGCCAACTGCATCTATGCAAACTAAAAAGAAACTATTTGATACTAGTAATCATCTATTGTCTAAGTGTATGTTTTGATCCAAAAGAATGTATTTTTTTGTTTGCTTCTCTATTTTCACCCCTTCATTTAATGTTTTTATTTATTTAATCACCCCTCCCCCTTTTTTTCCTATTTACTTCACTTATTTCTTTTCTTTATTTATCTATTTATCTATTTATTTTCCCTTTTTACATGATTGAAAAGTCTTCATATTCATTTGTTTTTTGGGTTTTTTATGCGTTCCCATAAGCAATAAAATGAGAATTACAAAAAAAACTGAAACTACTTGAAAACAAAACTAAAAGGAGCGCTGAGCAGGAAGTGCAAGTGACGGAGCAGCCAGCAGAGGGAGCCAAACCTTTTTGCTTTAAGCAGATACCGTGGAACTGCAGAGCAGCACGGTCACTGTATGTTCGAACCGTTACAGTCTGGTATGAACAGGCAAAACTTTTCCTTTAACATCACGATAAATGAGACCAAAGACTGCCACCATGGTAGCTGTGCACATTTAAGATGATGAGAGCTTAGAAAACAAACATGACACTAACTGAGAAGGTTTATGACGCACTCTTATAATCCTGCATCCTCAGTGTATTACTAACCTGTCCCTGACCACGAGCTCGATGCGAGTCTCGGCTGCCGCCTTCAGGGCTTTGTGGGCCTTGTCTACGCTCCAGCCGGCGCAGTTCTGCCCGTTGATCTGAAGGACCTGGTCACCAAAACGCAGGCCGGCCAGGGCCGCAGGGGAGTTAGCCTGCACCAGCTGGATAAACACTCCCTGAGAGAGGAAACAGATAAAGCGTTCCAAAATGAGTCCAAGAAAGGGACAGAGAGAGAAGAGACAGAAGGCAGACGCCGACAAAAGCAGAGAAAACAGAGGAGCAACTAAAGAGGAAGGAGGTAAGGAGGGGGGAGGAGGAGATAAAGTGTTGATAAAGACAGAAAGATATTGCAAGATATTTGAGACAATGAATGGTATATGCAGTGAAAACAACAGAAAGCTTGTGTCTAATCAATCATTTTAAAGGAATTGCTTCACTTTGTGTCCATGCAATAGAATGGCATTATTTGATTGGAACAATGCCCTTAATTTGAAGGATCTGGCGGCCTCTAAAGTCAGGTGTGCTGTGTCATTTCAGCAGTACATCTATCATCAATACACTGAATCGTGTCTTTTTGCCAACTCATTTGAGTCATTGCAAACGATGCCAACCATATGAGTGCAAGTCAACCCAAACTGAATAATTAGCTCAATTCAAAAGCCTGTTTCCAGCTGCAAATTGGCGAAGTATCAAAATTCACTCAGTGTCTGTTGGTTTATCTGACAGGACATTTATTCTCAATTGCTCTTTTTTTGTTGGTTTTACTGTCATATTTTATTGGTCTTTTTATCTAATTTTATCCAGTTTTTAGTTCTTGTTTTAGTTCTTACTTATTTTAAATCATATGTATTATTCTATTTTAATGGTCTACTTTTAGTATTATTATTTAATCAATTTTAACATTTTTTAATCAACTCTAACTCATGACTTTTCATGTTTTATTTTATTTTTCATTAATACTTTATTAAACTTTTTTTCCACACTGGTTATAAAACAATAAATCACTAAATAAAATAATGATAATAATTGAAAATTACTGAAATAAAAAATCCATTAGTAATTCTGAGAAAAAAAAACACAAACAAACTAAACAAAAAAAAAGAAACAACAACAAAAAACATACAAAACAAATCCATATTTCTACTGGATATGTACTACAATCTACTCAAGCAGCCGTTTAGCTATCAGAGAGGCAAAAAGTGTGCGAGTCTCGACTTTGTATCTCCTATTGTTGTATTCTTCATTTTAATTACTATTTTTATGAGGTTTTATTGTTAGTTTTGAGGGATTTGATTGACCTTTATGGTCAGTTGCTGGCTTTGCTTCTACCTCACACTTTGTGCAGCACACTGTGCTTCCACCAGGAATGAAATTGGCTACATACATTAACTTTTGCTAACTTGCTCTTAGATGAATAATGAACATCACCCATTTCCTGTTTTAGCTGCTAACATCATCTTTTTAAAATGACTATACTGTTATATGATTTGACAGTTTAAATACAATGACATGATGTGCATATACAGGGTTTGTGCATTAACACAATTTTAAATAAACAAATCTCACTGTAAATAACACCACCAACCCATGAAGGGTTTGACTAGTTGGAGGTGTTTTTTGGGGGTTTTATTTTTGCAAAACCTTATGACCTTAGCAATCAAAATGTTGGTCATGATGCTCCAAATAAAGAGAATCTTGAGTGTTTACACTGAGTAGGCATGGGATGATTTGAAAATTTATTGTCATAATTATCCTGGCCAAAATAATTATTTACGTTTTCTGCATATAAGCAATGTATTATGCTTAAAAATCTTACAATGGCACTAAAATATTCTGTAATCACTTAATGTTAACATACAAATAATCTGAACATGTCACAGAAAGGACATCTCTTTTTAATCTTTTTTTTTTTTACTGAGAAAGAAACATTCTTAAAGGTCCAGTGTATGGGGTTCACTGGCATCTAGCGGTGAAGTTGCAGACTGCAACCACCTGAAATTTCTCAACTTAAACCTGTTTTCAACCTAAGTTAGCGTGTGTATGTGGGTTTTTTAAACACAGATAAATCCATCGAAAATAGGCTTAAGTCTCCTTTCCCATTACAAGTAGAGCAGAGCCATGCACACGGCTCTGCAGCAGATGAGTATGCCTTTCTGTGTGTGTTTTTTTACTGGTGTGTACATATACAGTATCACAGACTAGCCAAAGAACAGTTTAACAGTAGAGAGCAGCATGGAGGCCAGTGAAAACTTAATAAAAGTTACTTGTTTTTATATATCTCTTACTTATTCAGTCTGTCTCTTAAAAATTTGGTGAAAACTTGGATTGATGTTAGAGCGCTGCTTGGGCGGAGACAGGTGGTATTTTGCGTCAGTGCATGGGTGCACCTTGCTAGTTAAGGGGCTAAATTAGCATATTCACCTGGCAGTAGTTTTTCCATCAATGCAGATCAAGGCCAAAGCCATAAAATACCCTTGGTTAGCAGGGTTTTGTGCAGTGGAAAAGGGGCTTTTTTTCATCGTGATTCTCGATAAAATCGTATACCGCCTTTACACAAAGTAAAACAGGATTTGACTCAGATCTTGTGTTTAGGAGAAGACGTAGTGTGGATTTTCTCAGTCATCAGTATGTTATGAAAGGGGAGGGACTGTTTATGACAGTCAGTCTGGGCTGAATAATTCATGTGAGAACATGTGTCCGTCAAAAATTTTGTGATGCTGACTCACGTTGTCGATGGCCCTGAGCCGGAGTCCCACTTTCCCATCCTGGTCCTTGCAGAGGATAATCTCCCGCAGCCCTGGGCGGATCTCTGCCCTCCTGATGCCGATGTCCGCCCCCGTCACTGGCCGCACCATCCCAGCAACACCTGAGCTGGCGGGCACTGCCACTTGCTGAAGAGGGGGGACAGCCAGACGGCGAGGAAGGTGTGAAAGTGAAGGAGGTGTGTTGAGAGAGAATGAGAGGGAAATTGAGTGGGGGTGAGACAGAGGCGAGAGGAAGAAAGGATTAAAGAGGCATGTAACATTAAAATTCAGCTAAAGATAAAAAAGGAATGCTGCATCAAATAGAGGCATGTGGGAGGATTCAAATTCATCTCCTCCTCCACCGCTGAATGAGATCAGGAACGCTTCAGGCATTGCTTTTGAAAACTTCATCATTACCATGCTTTGCACGCACAATGGAGAAATTAAAAAACATAAGAAAAATAATGGTCGAGGTGAAGATATCAGCAAATGGCAGAGAACACAGATGGTTGAATGCCAGCTGACAAGCGGGGGTGCTGCAAGAGCCTTGACATCTGCAGGATCCGCATGTGCGCGTACACACACACGCAAATGGAGGGGAGTGAAGAGCTCACACCCTCCCACACACTGCTCCAGGCCTGCAGTGAGTCACTCAGTAATGTGGATCTCCAGGAACAGAACACTGTTGTGCTTGGATAGATCTACAGCTCATGGCTCCATCCACGAAAAAACTGGTTTTTAATCACAGACGACTGATAGGGTGAAGCGAGAGGCTTTAAAGGGGACCTGTTATGCTCATTTTCAGGTTCACGCCTGTATTTAAGGTTTCCCCTAGGAGATGTTGACATACTTTAACAGTCAAAAACACTGTTTTGTGCTAAAACACCTGAATTCATCCTCTGTCTGTAACACTGTTTTCGCACCTGTCTCTCTAACCCACTCTGCTCTGACTGGTCAGCAATTCCGGGTGTGTCGTCTTTCTCCGTTTCTGCACAGTCATTGCAGGAATGACTGTAGCACAGAATGGCTAAACTTTTTACAATGAAAATAAAAAACACTACCAATAAAAGCCTCAAAACACGACTGCGCTGTTCCAACAGAAATATGGCCCAAAATCAGGAAATAAATGATCAACACTGAAAACCCTTTACATGTTTTGCTGACATTAGCATGAAGCTGCACAAATCAGTCTACTTGCAGCCAGGAAATGTGCAGTAGCACTTTTTTGCCCATAACATGTCCTGACATGTTTCAGCAGGAATTTGATCTACAATAGGTAGACATAAACAATATCAACAACCTAGTTTACATGTTTCCCTTACATTAGCATGAAGCTGCAGGTGTGTTAGCAGTGTATTTTCAGTCAATGAATGACTATAACAGCAAATAGCAGGACTGTCTCCTGTGAAAAATCTACAGTAAAAGCTTCTAAACAAAACTGCATACGGAAGAAATAACAACGTTGGCAATCAAATTGACATGTTTCCCAGATGTTAGCACGTAGCTACATGTAGCAGGGTACTTTCAGCTGGGGAATGACTGTGTGAAGCCATACTTTTTCTCATTATAAATCACAAATAAAGGCTTCTGAACACAACAGCACATGTTCCAGCAGAAAAAATACCTGAAATAGGTAGAATATCACAACAGAAACCCAGTTTCCATGTTTCCCTGACCGTAGCATCCCTAATAAAAGCTTCTAAACCCAACCTTTAAATTGGATTTTTTAAATTATTTCATTTTATGTTATGTTAATTCTTTTTTAATTTATTCTTTTCATTAATTAATTCATTTATAAAAACAGACACAATATAATAAAACAAACATCATCAAGTATGATCCTTTCTGACTTTGAACAATAATAGAGCTTCACCTAAGTGACCCAGTGGAGACTAGAGGCTTCAAAACAGTGCAAATCCTGAGATTTTTGCTGACAGGGGTTACTTTTACGCACATTTACATCAGTATCTCAAACTCTGTCCACATTTAATACAAGCATCCTTCACCTTAACACTACATTCAAGACCATATAAGAGACAAAATACAGAAAAGCATAAGTCTCCTTCAGTGTGACCAGTATTTTTTAATAACTGGTTTTATGTTTTAATTACAATTATAAAGACAACACTTTTTGGACTGTATGGCGATATTAATGAGAAACTTCTGATTTTACACATCAAAGTCTGTTCACAGTTGTTTAAACTTGTCTAAAGCGGGCCTTTTGTGTTGTCGTTTTTTTTATTTAATTAAACAAGTCAGACAATGTCATAGTGCTTAGTGCAATTCTTCTCTCTCTCAAGAATACATCCAAATTTTTAGATGTATACATGCAAGCACTCAGGATCCCCAGGAAATGCACAACGACTTACATTGTCAGCCACAGGTATAAGGGCCAGGTTCCTCTGGACTTCATCACTGTTAAGGACCAGACCCATGTAGTCTCCCAGCTCCTCCAGGTTTGGGTACAAGCCTGGAGAAACAAGTGTAGGAGAAGGGAGGGAGGGTGAAAGAGGGAGCCGAAGACAGATGGAGGGAGGCCGAGCAGGTGGGAGAGGTGGAGAGTGACAGACAGGTGGTTGGTAGGAGACAAGAGGGAAAAAAAGATCAAATGTTACATAATGAATACATTAATACGTACTGTATGTCCTGCTTAGAACCCTACCTCAGGGTTTCTAGTCACGTGCAGAATTGAACAAAAGCTACTTAGACTCCATTTAATTTTACATTTTATGTTGTTTTGGATTCACAAGTGTACAAACATTGTTTAAGGCATACTTTAAGTGTCTTTTTAGCTGAGCTCAGTCTTTCTTACATTTTATCATTTATTCATCACAGCAAGGTCCTGCTTGAGCTACACTGAGCCGACCCTTTGGAAGAATGCTGATAATGAGCACTTTGTGTTGCGGCATAGTAACATTTTCCTGGCATCAGTATTCAGTTCCTTGCTATGATGAAAAGGCCCCTATCATCAAGTGTTAGCAATGATCCATGTGTGTTCGTTTCTGTTTCACCCGAAGAGACACATTTTACAAGCTTTCATTCTTCATTTTTTGATCATTTTGGCTGTGTTCATGCATATGGCATAAATTTTGGCAATATTGTGAATTTTTGTTTAATCTGTGAATTTCCAGCTCAGCTCCTATAGTAAGTCTTAAATAAACAGTGTTAACAAAATTGTGGCATTCATACTGTTCATTAAATTCAATTCAATTCAATTTTATTTATAAAGCCCATTATCACAAAACCTAGTTTGCCTCAGAGGGCCTCACAGCATATGACATCCCTCTGTCCTTAGACCTTCACACTGCCTCAGGAAAGACTCCCCAAAAAAACCCTGTAACAAGGTCCCCCTTCCTGGATGGATAGACGTGCAATAAATGTCGTAAATGACACTTAAATTATAAAAAATGCATCACTGAAACCCATTCAAACTGCCATTTTTGACCCAATAGCCATTACAGCATCACAACAAGCATTGTATTTTTTCTGGGCTTTTGCCTTGGAATTTGTCATTTTTGCTCTTTTCCATCCAAGGAAGGCATTTTTAAACCATTTATGCCATTGACATATGGAGAAAATACATGCTATTTCCACGGCTGCAATCATCATAAAAAATTACTACTACTACAAAATGAAAAAATTCATTTTGTTTTTTTTCTTCTTTCTTTTTCATCTAAAACATCATCATGACAAAAAGCAAAAATTTAAAGGATTAAAATTCTGAAAATTAATGAATATTAGATCTTTATGATTAGTACTGATGTTGGTTTAAAAAAAACTCTATGAAAGTAGAGAACCATATTAATGTTTTGGGGGTTTTTTTATAGCTTGATTTTGAAAAGTGCATTTTGTGCGCAGAGTGATACGGAAAGTGGGCCCTAAGGGTTAAATATTACAATGATGTAGAAATGCACACACAAAGCTTTTATGCAAATGCTTAGTAGCACATTAGTCATAAGGCCCATAGCTGGTCAGATAGCGTCACTTTGGTCTTTTCCTCAGTTTTCTAAAAAGCTGGTGAAGTAGAACTTAAGTTCCACGATATTATCCAAGTTTCTCCTTTGAATTCTTACACACTATTACAGATCAAAAATATATGTTATGGTAAAAGCTTTGTCTTCCTGTTTTACTGTCTCCTCTGTCCTCTCCCTGTTGGGACAGCATGTACTTGGCTGTCCCTCTTCTTGCCTGCCTGCACTGACTGCATCACTTTTCTGGCAACAAGGGCCTGTCGTTGCCCTTGCAGCAGAGCAATGATTACTGCATTTCTCCTGGCAAAGGTGAAAGAAAGGATATGTAAGGAAGGTAGTGAGCGCTAGAAAAAAGAAGCATAAGCTAAAACAGGTAGTGGCTGCAAAGTGACATGCACGAAAAAGGAAGCTAGTCAGTTATTTGGAGTTAACTACCCATTTACAATGTTCCTGTGTGCTTGACAAATACTTGGCAAACTTAATGTGGAGTGCCAAGAAGAAAGGCGGTCTACGGTTTAACTGGGGCACAACGAAAAGCGTCTTGCATATTCTACATATCTTAATCTGAAAATCTTAATTCAAGAAACAGCCTAATTGTGAACATTTATACAAAATATGCTGTTTAAATGACCCACCTCAAATTCAGGATACTGTCATATTCAGAATAATAGGAGAATGTTGTTGTGCATGTAACCGTAGCTACTGTTGAGGTTGACTTGACTTCTTTTAGGGCTTGTGACCACCTTATATCTGCATTTTAGCAAATATTCGACTAATTTTGACCTGGATTGTTATCACTTTACTTGAGCAGCATTCACACGCTTTTCACAAGTTTTTAAACCTGTGAACACCATGAAAAAAAGTTTGGTTTCTTTTAGAAACATAGAGAAAAAGGCAATGAGCAAGTTGGCAAAAGATGTCCCACAAAATGCAAGGAATTATTTTAGATTTAAAAAAAACTATATTTAGAATGATCACAATTAAATATTTAAAATTATTTTTTGTTTCTCATGTGTTTTTTTTTTTCTTTTAAACTTTTTTGTGTTTTTTGTTTGCATGATTGTTTTTTGGGGTAACTTTCTTTTTCTTTTAACCAATTTCTTGTTTATTTCTGGGTCATTTCTTCTTAAGTTGCTCAGTGCCTTTGCCCTTGTTTTTGAAGGAAATCAAGCCTATTAGCCTGTTTTTTTAAAGGTTAAGAAAGCACATAAATCATGTAAGGACTGCAATTACTAGAAATAAATGTCTCTTTAGGTGGTCTCACAACACATTGACCACTGTAGTAGCTGAGCTCATTTATTCAGTTCTCCTGCACTGCAATAGAATAAGATAATCATGTTATTAGCGTGCTGTAGGGATGGCAGTGTTGCTGGTCCACAACTTTGGTCCAGACAGAAATATCTCAGCAACTGTTAGAGGGAGTGCCATGAAATTTGATACAGATATTCATACTTCCCACATGATGAATCTTAATGACTTTGGTGATGACTTTTCCTTTGAGGCAAACAGCAGATTGACATGTCTGGCTTTTAATGAAATCTCTCAACAACATAAATTGCCATAAAATTAATGCATACATTTAGGTTCCGCTTAGGATTAACTGTAATAACTTTTTTTATCTGTCACCATCATCAGGCCAAAATTTCCATTTGTCTTAATATTAGTGACCTTATAGCTGCAAAACTAAGACTGAGCTGATTTTTCATGTAGTTTCACTATTTAATATTGTACTGGACTTTCATATAAATTACTTAAACCTTATTAAAGGAACTGTTTAGCCACTAAAATAAAAATAAAAAATAATCAACTTATTACACAATACTACAGGTAAGAGGAAAATAGATGTGTTCTTGGTTCTCAGGTGAACTGTCCCTTTAAGGATCAGAAAGTATTTTTGATCCTTTTTACATTTTGGTCTTCTTGCACTGCGTTACCTGAATAAAGATTCACCATGTATTATTAGAAGGTTTTTAGATTAAGAACGCAAATCATACTAATATCTCAAAAGCTGATATGAAACCTGAGCCAATTGGCTTGTATTCTTTCAAAAACAAGGGAAGAAGGTAATGAGCAAGAAATTACCCCAAAATTTGCAAGAGATTAGTAAAAGGTACAGGAAAATTAGTTTAAAAAATAAAACAAATAAAAAATGAAAAAAGAAAAAGAAAACAAAACAAGAAGGCAAACGAGACTTGCTTTTTAAAAATAATTTTCTAAATCCACTAATTTCTTGTAATTTGTGAAACATTTCTTACCAAGTTGCTTATTGCCTTTTTTCCTCATATTTTTAATTCAAAGGTTTGAGTACTTCCTGAATATCTGAAAGCAGCACAAGTTATGATGTTGCTCCAGGTTTCAAAGGGTTAACCAATTAGAGCTACAGACAGCACCAATACGTAGCTCAAGTTAATACTGTAATCAGTATTTTTTTTGTTTCAACAACAATGACTGTGCAATGATTGCAGCAGGTGGTGTCAAGACTAAAGTCAACATGGGTTGGCTAAATAACTTCAAAACACATTCACACTCCACCCAAACACTCAGAAATCACCCACAGTGCAGGTACAGCTGACAGCTCCAGTCATGGGACACACAATAGAGAGAGGGAGAGAGAAACACCCACATGTTGTTGGCAAAACATGAAAAAAATGATAGAGAAATGCACATCGTGATTCACCCTGTACTCCTCCACTAATGTCACTAATATTTAAAACAAAAAACACTAAATGTGTTTCATTATTTCAGAAAATGTTTTTTCTTCATTTATGTTTTTGTGCTCGCATGTATTATCACCGTCTCTCTTTCATTCACCTCCCCCACACACACCTGCTCCACATCTACCCACAGAGGCCAATCGATGATGCTCTTTTTATTCTCTGTTAGTGCAGTTTACCTCTCGCCTGACCCCTTTCTTCTCAAAAGTCTATCCAGAGCTGCAGCATGTGGGAAACACCAGCCGAGCTCAGACTTCTGCTTCCACATTAAAGAGCTGGATTCACGTCTCCTGAGAAATTCCTCTGGATGAATACGACTCCTGCTTTACCCATTAATATGTCTTATTGATGCTTTAACCCTATGAAACCTGGGCAAAGTGGCTCAATTTCTTTCAGAAACAGTGGTAGAAGGCTATGAGAAACTTGAGAAGAAATTACCTAATAATTAGCAGGAAATTAGTTTAAAAATTAAAAACAGAAGAATTACCAGAACAAAAAAAACAACAATGATGGGGAAAAAATCCAAATAATTTTATATCAATTCTCAATAATAAATTAATAATAATAATAATAATAATAATAATAATAATAATAATAATAATAATCAATATCATTGTCTGGACATTTCCCCAGGTCAATTTTAATCATTTTCAAAATCTACCAATTTCTTGAAATTTGGCCATTTTTTCTGTAAGCATATCTAGCTAGGCTGAGGTCCTGTGTTGACTCTGTCCCCTTTCACCTCCCTCTGTTTCTCTTCTCCGCACCAGAAGAACAAACTCCTCCTCTACGTACGCTCACTCTTACACTGCTGGGTCTCTCCCACCCTTCCTCCTTTTCAAATCAACTCCTCCTCCTCTTCTCTTTCTCCCATCATGCCCTGTCCCAGCACAACTGCCAGAGCCAGTCTCCATGGTGACTCATAGCTAGCTCTGCTGAGGAAAAAAACAAAAGAGCCAAAGCCCACAGGATTTTGCATCCAAACAGAGAAACTGAATGAGTGGGAGAACGGGTAAAGGGGGTGAAGTGAGTGAAAATAAGTAGAGGAGTTGCTCTGTAATCTCCAAAAGGAACCATTGTACAACTTTAACCAACTTTTAATCTTTTGTGGATGCCTCGTTTTGCATTCTTTTCTTGCATCTCAGTCTAGAGTGCTGCAAAGTTCATTTTCACTCAGAAAAACACATGCTCCGAGCAGAATACAATGAGAGAAGAAGAAAGAAACAAAACAGAAACAGTCACAAATTCAGAGGGAAAGAGAGAGAAATCATAGCCGGTGTGGGGGGCCCATTTACTCCAGTTATTGTCCAAAGACCCCATAACTCCTCCTCCCATCCCAGTCCTCTCATTCCACTCGTCTTTATCCATCCCTAACACTGCTGAGCTTTGCTTCTCAAGAGAATAGCACAAGCTCAGCCTCACAGACCTCCCGCATAGAAAACATCAACAAATATCCAGCAGAAGAAATGAGAGCAAAGAGACTGAATGACCAGGAGAAAAAAAAAAAAAGCAAATTCATGCAAAGGTGTTTCTGTTACTAGTAGAGAAAGAGGAGTTTTTACTAATTTTCCTGAGTGTAGATTAAAATACTCTATATGTGAGACTCACTTGATGATGGCATCACAGCAGTGGCGGGCTGAGGCTGGTAGGTTCCCTCAGTAATGGCCGGCATGGGGGCAGCAGTCTGGGCAAACTGGGCCTGGGCCTGGGAAGTAATCAGACACACTAGTCAGCTGGAAGTTTACTCAGACTTCACATGGTAAATATTGGATGAAAGGCAAAGAAATACAACTGAGGGGGGGGAAAATGATAGATGTGAGGTTGTTATGGAAACATTAATCTTCATTAGAAATGTATGTCTTTAAAAAAAATCAACAAAGTAAGTATTAAGTCTTGGTCCTGAATGGATGGCTTTAAGCAAGTGTGAGTTGAGTGTGAAAAAAGTGTACTTTGGGCCTAAGCACTACAACTATTGGTAATCAGATTAAGTGATTGCACCATACTGCGTCCTCTAAAACAATGCACCAACAGAGGGTGTCCTCAATGACATGCAAATGTTAATTTTTTTAATTTTTTGAAAACGCAACCCCTCTGTCACCATGTAAACTGGGAATGCGTGGATCCCGTCAGAACGGTGATGTCACAGGCCCACTTTTTGCCCATGATATTTCAGACAAACCTTCTCATCTAAACATAGCCTTAGTCTGCGATGACTCATTTTAATATAAAGAGTGCTGCAGGAATTGCTTTTTTTTGTAGGCCGCCACAGCAGTTAACGTTATTATTTCTCTTGTACAAAATCCACCTGGATTTTCCCACAGGATTTTAGATTATTGCAGAAAATAAGATATTGCAGAAAAATAATCTTCACAGATTAAAACTATTTTTATGGTTTATTGGGCTATAAACAGACTTCCCCATAGTCCCATAATCTGTCACTAAAACAAGGCTCTAAA
Source organism: Plectropomus leopardus (assembly GCF_008729295.1). Lineage (NCBI taxonomy): Eukaryota > Metazoa > Chordata > Actinopteri > Perciformes > Serranidae > Plectropomus > Plectropomus leopardus. Next base: position 765,025 of record NC_056470.1, on the reverse strand, counting down.
GGCAAAAACACAACAACAAATTTGGTAGATTTGCAGGTGTGACTGAAAGTCATTTGAATGCCTGTTTTGTAAAACAAAACACATTTATGCATTTCTGTTCCCATGGTTATGACTCACATATGATCATTTCACTCAAAACATGGGCATTTTAAGGCTCCTGTACCTCAATTTAACACCCCAATTTGGCAACGCTGCTCACAAGAGACAGACTAAAGACAGAATGGTCAAATCATGTAGCAGAGACCAGAGACAGCCTGACATCTGGTCCCTTATGCCCTAAAGCATTGAAAACTTCTTGATGCTACATTTCCCATAACACTTCAAGACAGAATGTTTTATTAACCCGCAGGCTTTCTGCGTGAAATTTCAGAAAGATCCACGCCACAGGAAACACATCGGGCGACGGTTTTCAGAGACTGTGTATTACCAAAGAGTAAACTGAACTTCATGTGCAAAATCTGCGCTGTGCCCTTTTAGAACTAGACACTCGCAAAAAAAATAAAATTTTGAGTCTGTCTGCATTATTAATCCCCCTGTGCTATATTGCTATATTTCTGTCATCCTTACAGGCTAGAATCATACTTGCTTTCTGCACATATGAACAGGAAGCAAAAGCTGGTTTGGTTATCATGCCAAAAATAGCTAAATAATTTGCTTCCTCTCTGCTGCAGACCACAGAGCTAATTATCTCCAGACAGATGTTTCTGTCTAAATCAATTCACAACAACACACTTACCCTGACAACCTTGTCGACCTTGAGGTCCTCCAGGGATGGATACAGGGACATCCTGAGGAGAGACACAAACAGCTATGAGAGAAGGACCTGAAGAAAGGTAGGATGGAGACTGACAGGCTGACTGGGACAACCTCTTATTACCTTAATGTCATCCATTACCTTTATACTCCATTAGGCTGTATGCTATATTAATATTGAATCAAATGGCTCGCTGTGATGTGAAAGGGATGCTATGGATGGAGTACTCCATCGTGAATCAATACCAACTCTGTAGCTGTATGCAGCTTTAACAAACATCCTGTTAACTGTTAAGGTTTTCTAGACTGACAGAAACAAAAAGAAATGGTTTGTGTAAAATGGCAAAAGGATGACAAACATGACTGACAGATTAAGAAAAATTTAAAAAAATAAAGTCCAAGGAAGCTAGATGTTCTGCTGAGGATCTGGCAGCACAAATAACCAGTATAACACCTGAGAATGCTTGACAGGCATTCGAAATGTAGCCATTTCACCCAAGCTAAATTTTAAAGGTAGGCTGCACTGCAAATACAGTACATCAGTGAGCAAACTGAAATGTCAACAAATATATAGGTACAGCATAGGGCTGGGCAATAAGGTTTTGAAAATATTATCATGTTTTTTAAAGGCTATATCGCGATACACGATATATATCTCTATATTTTTAAATTTCCTTTAAACTAATGTTAACTGCTAAAGTATATAGATAGATAGAACCTTTTTATTGGTAAAATGCTTTGAGACCTTTGTTTTTCTCAAATAATCTTTTCATTGGTGAGGCAAACAATTAAACTAGGCTTAATGCTGCATTCATTACAAGCATTCAGGCAAGTGACAAACTTATCTAAGACAAGGAGATCCAGTGCTCAGATTATCTGAGTACTCTGTGCACTTTTTAGCTTTGACAGTAAAGCTACAGAAACAAAACAAAAGCAAAACTGCCACAACCTGTCAGCTAATGGACGGCTGCACACACACACACTGTAGGTACGTGGAGAGCACAATGATGATAATAATAGGTGCACTCATTCTGATTTATGCCACGACTTTGTGACGCCACAGTTGATCATTTCACCTTGGCAACGCATCTTATCTAATCTTGTTTTCCCACCGCGTGAACATCAGCTGTAGATGTGAGTTTAGACTTTGACTTTTTGCTGTAAATGATGAATACATGGACCACTGTAGGGGTGAGAGGAGGACATGCAGGCAGAAGAAGCACAAGTGGGGAGATTGAAAGGAATATTAAACGTCTTACTATAATGTTTATTTACTCTCAAGCTCAGCATTGCAGCTGTACCCCCGCACCGATTCCATGAAAAAAAGCATTCTGTTGAAGGTCAAATGATGAAATAACACTAAAAAACACTATGGTCTATATACAGGCTGTCACAAAACACAATACACGAGTAAACATGCATAGAGGCTAAAAACACAAATATTCAAGTAAAGACATCATGCTTAATGGCTTGCAGGGCTCCTAAAAATGGTGATCCACTCCAACCAAACAAGACTCAGAAGTACTGAGAGAAACTCATTACCACAGCACATAAACACAACAGCAACCTGAAGTGGGAAGAGGAAATGTCAGATAACAGCCAGTCAGCTGACTGAGATTATGCACACCATGGAGCAGAACAGGCTGAAACATGCAGTAGCATGATGACGGATAATAAACACAAGTGTGTCTGAGTCTGACATCCGTTTGTTTAAATCCAGTTCTTTCATTTGCAATCACATACACTAATGCTCTCACCTCTCCCTGTGCCCTGGTGTTAATAGTTATTTGGAAAAAACACAAGATATTGGCTGCTTCTCATGCACACCATTTAGATTTAGTGCTACAATGAAAATGTTGTTGGTCTAAAGTGCACACAGTGTAAATAGCAGTGTCCCCAGTTTAAGTCAAGTTCAGGACCTTTGCTGCACGTCATCACACTCTCTTCATGTGTTAATGTGTCAGTCTCTACTACTGTCAACTGTCTAATAAAGTATCTCTTTTGTGTTCAATTTATGCAATTTTTTTTGACTGTTTGGTGTATGAAATATCAGAAAATTTGTGCAAGGGAAACAATTCAAAACCAAGATATTCAGTTTATTATTACAGGAAACTAAGAAAAACAAATACTAACATATGAGGACCTGGCAACCGTACAATTTTATGCCATTTTTGTTTGAAAAAGTTCTTACTTTCCAAACCCTTTGACATCAATTTTGTACGTTCTTAGACATTTAAACCTTCAAATCTGAGCAAATCAATTTAATTTCTTTTGAATACATGGGAAAAAAGGCACTGGGCAACTTAACAAGAACTGTTCTGCAAACTGGAAGAAATTACTCACTTTGGAGTTTTTTTTATGTTCAGAAAACTATATTTTTAACTATCATAATTACATATTTAAAATTATTTAACAGAATTATTAATTTTTAAAGCACTTCTTTCAGGTCATTTCCTTGTTTGTTTGTTATTTCAATTGCTCATTCCCCATTTCTCATGTTTTTGAAATATTTGTCATGTTTTAAACATAACAAACTGATTATCAGCTCATCGTTGCAGTTCTACAACTGAAACAAATTCCATACCTTAACTCAGGGTAGAGCTGGGCAATTTATCCATATCACATCAGTGCCATGATATGAGATTAGATATCGTCTTAAATTTTGAATATCTGATATCCTAAGTGTTGTCTTTTCCTGGTTTTAAGTGCTACATTACAGTAGGGGCAAGGGAAAGATTGATACAGCATAGTATTACAATATTTTCATGTGACATTTACATATTGTTACACCGCCCAAGTATCTATTTTTTAAGGCATAAGTTATTGATATTACAAACACACATTAAACTGTTGGTGACCCAATAGAAGAATCCAGTCAATTGTTTGAAATGACAAAAGTGAGATGTTCAGATTGAAAACTTAATCTTATACGATAATACAGATGTTAAAAAAAGCTTTCCTTTGGGGACATAATTTGTAGTTGAAAAAATGCAATAAATGTCAACACATCACAACATTTTATTTTATTTATTCCTTTTTTAATTTGAATTTTCACTTAACTTTTTTTTTGTTGCAGGGAACTTGCTGTATATGATGTTGAAAGTTTCAGTTTTGATTAAACATCTGCTAAATGCATTCAAACAAAGTTTTGTGCTGAAGTTTGTTATATTACAAAATTCTAAATTTTGACAGAAATATATTCATTTTTATTGTAAATGCATATCGGTTCCAAATATCGGTTATCAGTCTCATTAATCACTAATAATCTGTATCAGTATCAGCCCTGCCAAAACAACATTGGTCAACCCCTACTTTATTTCTCAATTTATTATAAGGTAACATGAGGTCAAACTGAGCCACAACCTGCCAAGACTAAATGAAGTGGTAACGGAAAAAAATAATTTAAAAATGTCAATTTCAAAGAAACTTTATTCAATGTGGATTGATCATGTTACAGATACCAATCCACTTTAGGCTTCTAATTTTGTGTGAATAAAGTGCTGAGGATTGAAGCATTATGACTTATTATCCTTTCTCTTCACCACGCTGTCATTGTGACAACTGTGTGTCACAGTCACAAGACGTGTGAGCACAACTCTTAGTCAATAAGGAACAGGAAGGATGTGAGGAGGATAACAGTATGGTATAAAACCACAAAAATCCTGACCACCCTACTAACGGAATAAAAAAGCCAAATACAGACAACAGTATGAAAAATCTAATCAAATAGAAAGATTTGACCCCCTTTCTTGCTCAATCACATCACATACAATGTCCACCAAAAGCTAATACTGTAGCCCATCACAAAATAATAAGTCTATTCAAAAGTTTTGAAGAGTCTACGTTGAAATGCTGTGTACACAAAGAGGTAGGATATGTGGTTAACATTCATTTTGATGCCAGTAAGGGAAAAATGCATCAAGTCCCTAAAATAAACAAATCATTCTGACCACAATCACATCACTGCCACTCTCCAAGCTACTCCAGCCACTACTCTACTCTGTTATTCTCAGTCCTCACAGACAAGTGCATCATTGTGTCAGTGGAAACAGAGGGACATTTAATACCTTCTAGTGTTTACTTTACAGCTGTGTTTGTTTGCTCGCTTTATATTCCTCCCTCATTTGGATTAGCTGGCCTGAGATATAAGTGAATAAGGGACTGTTTGTTATTTATGTGGGGGCATGAACAAGCTAAAAAAAAAAAAAAGCTTTTTTCAACTCCAGGATTTAGTCTTCGACCTTGAAATTTCAAACATCACAGGGTCCGTTTTTAACTTTTTGAAACCTGGAGCAACATCCCTTTTCTTACCCTACTTTCAGATGGCTTTCACGAGTATTTGAATCTTTGAACTCTGAGCAAATTGGTGTGATTTATTTAAAAAAGTTTGGAAAAAAATGATCAGCAACTTTAAAAAAAAAAAAAAAAAAAAACACTATGGGGGAAAAAAGGCCAAAGGAAAAACAAAAGAAAGCTATGGAAAAACTATATTTACCATTATCATAATTTATTATTTTAAATTATATTGTAGAAATATTAGAATTTTTAAGCACTTTTTACAAGTCTTGTTTGCCTTGTTTTTTTACTTTATTTTTTTTTGTTTGTGTTGATATCCTTACCAGTTTTCAAGCAATTTTCTTTTACATTTTACTACTTTAGGGAAAAAGGAACAAAAGCAAAGGAAAAGTTATGACAATTACATATTTCAAATAGCATTACAAAATTATAATAATTTCAAAGCACCTTTTCCAGGTAATTCCCCTTCTAATAACTTTCTTTTTTCTTCCTATCTTTTTTCTCCTGTTGCCAGGTCGTCTTTCTCGTACTTTTAATTATTTTTTTACTAATTCTGGGTCACTTCCTTTATTGCTCGTTGCACAGGTTCAACGGGTTAAAACCAAATAATTTACAGTGTAGGGAAGGGACATGCATTTTCTCTAAGTCACTCGGGGAGGCTCAAGAAAAAATATTTGTAGCTTTAGGGAGGGGAAAAAAGTCACACCCCAGCTACCCACCGTTTCTGATCAATAAATAACAACCCCTAAGCCTGGAAAAAATTAGAGTTTGGGCAGCTTTTGCAATGACATAACCTAATCCGTGACTCCCTCCTGGAGTTGCACGTCTAATAACGAGGACAAGACGTTCTTGGAAATGTAAGAGGACATTTCCAACGTTTCTAAATGGGAGAGAAGCTAGTAAAACGTTTGATGAGTATATTTTAAATGCACTGAGAACAGTTCAGGAAGAGGCTTCACATCACTGTTGTGCTCATTGCTGCTCAGCCTGAAAGTACGGAGCTAGCAAAGCCAAGCAAAAGCATTTAATGGAAACTGGAGAGAAAACAGGGTGCTAACTTCAGTAAGCCTGAACGAATTGGTTAGATACAAGAATGTGGTCTTCTTGGCAGCTTGTTCCGGTCTATTGACACGACTGGGAAACAGGCAAAGGGAGAGGGAGGGAGGGAGGGAGGAGGACTGACACAACGGTAAAACGGAACAGAGGTCTGTTGCCGCTTTGAACTGACCCAACACCCTTTCTACTGGACCCGTTAACTGAGCCACAATGTATTGAAGTGTATTTAAGTAACACATTAAGACATTTAATTTACCGTTAATCAAACAGACGCCTCTAGCTAGCTGTAATAACGCTATAACAACACGGGCTCAGAGATAATACGTAGGGCTTAAATGACGTTAGCTTAATGATAATTGCAAGGCGTTCTCTTCATATTCTAATATTAAGGTAAACGCCTGTATGTATTTTTAGAGCGTAACCAGCTATGGATATGTTTATATCACACGACAGGCTACGTCAAAAAGCTTCAAACCCACGTTACAGTGCATCAATGCTAACATTAAAAATTAACCAACCGCTGCTAGCTGGTTCAGGCACGCAGACAGACGTAGCAGCAAGCTAACAAATATACATTAGAACACATTAAAAGATACATGAAATAATGTTAGTGCCTTTATTCGAGTCGCTTTGCAGACCGTCTTTGTTTCGACATAAACAGCAGGGGAGCAGGGAGCTAGCAGTGTGTCGGTAAACGTTAGCTTATTAGGTAAACGAAACCTGGGAGGAACAGTTTCCGTAAGAGGCGGTTTGGTTTAAAGGTTTGTTAGAGAGAGACTCACCTTGATGTGTGTTGGTTGTGAAATGAGCTGAAACAGTTCTCAGACAGCAGTAAACTCCGTTAATTCTCTGTTTTTCTGCCCTCGTAGCTGTGGCTCTTCGTCGAGCTTGAAGGGGAATTCTGGAAAGTGATGTCACTGCTGGCTTCCTGGTCCCTGGTCCGTGTAGACCGGGTCAATCAGTGATGACGTTTCAGCCCCGCCCCGTATCGGTCACATGAACTTTGACTAAATGTTTCCATCATTTTGTTTCATGAAACAGAGTTTATGATCATCATCATCATGACCTACTGAGCCCACTGTGCATATCGTTGTCCTAGTGACAAGTTTAAGGAGACAGTCCTCTGCTCCAAGGGCTATCCAAGACTTTTTGGGGGCTGTGGGCAAAGATGACCATTGGGGCCTCCCAATACCCCCCTGATATCGCTTTTCCTTCCAGCTTTAGTATTACCCACACACTCCTATAGTTCTGTGCACAAAATGTGCTTTTCAAAATCAAGTTTAAAAAAAATATACATTAATATGATTTTCTACCTTCACTGAGTTAATTTTTTAACCAACATGAGTCCTAAATATAAATATTATATTATATAATATTCATTAATTTGCAGAATTCCAGCCCTTTAAATGCCAGGTTTTTGTTACAATGCCACTATGTTTTTAGATGGAAAAAACACATAAAATGAATTATTTTCAATAAATACAACATACTGACTAGTTTCAACAATATGATACCCAGCCCATATGGGTTTACAAGACACAAGACAACAACCAAGATGATCACATGGAAAAAATCCCCTTATTAAAAGCCCAACCTTACATATTGGTTTATTTCAGAAAATATTCTTCCATGGCCAATGGAAAGTCATAATGACAATAAATGTTAGCAGCACTGGAAACAAAGAATAATTGTGTTGTTTGAAAATAAATACTATCAGAGATACCTTCAAACCTGACACTCCCGTAACATGAATTAAATTTGATCCTGCCATGGAATCATAAAGTTTGAATAAGTTGAAAAAATTCTTCTTTTTTTTTCAATTTTCACTTTTCAAATGTCAGTTACATTTTTATCATTAAAACACTCCATTCTAAGGTGTACAAGGACACTGACTTTGAGCTACCAAATTCATAACTGATGACTCCAGAGCTCTAAAATACAGAATGCAAATCTGTCATTTTCCATTATTAAATCATTTCCAGTAAAGTTGGAATTTTCCACAGTTGCGTACTTAGGCTTTTAACACATTTGATTGTTGAAACTGGTCCTGTTTCTTTTTCTTTTTTTTTTTTCTTTTTTTTGGAGGTGGGGTCACATTGTGGGAGATTTCTTATCAAATTGCTCAGTGCCTTTTTAGCCATCTTTTCAGAAGAAATCCAACCAATGCATTCATATTTCAAAGGTTTAAATGCACGTGAAAGGCATCCAAACACAGCACAACCCAAATGAGGTTTTTCCAGGTTTCAAAGGGTTAAACTGAAATGTCAGGATTTAGAGTTATTTATTAAAAACCAAATTAGTTTTTTCATTTTATAAAGTGATTCAGTGATTCAGAATTGCACTTTTATAAAGTTGGGGAACTCACCAGAGACAGATTAAAAAATAAACAAATACATAAATAGATATATAGAAACATACATACTATATACACGTAAATACATACATAATGGTCAAATAGGTGCCACAGAGGCAGAGATCTTGATTTTAGCTTCAGAAAAAAAGGGTACTGCATTTCCCATCATGCAACCAATGGCTGAGGACATCGTCTCTTATTTCCTCAGACTTGACCAAGCTTTCCCAAAGCCAGAGAAGACATTATGCAACTGTTTCCACAGGCCGAGCAGCCCTCCTCATGATGAGTTCACTGACCTGTATGTGAAATTGGTGCCTTTTTCAGCATCAGGCTCCCATTTATCTTTTAAGGAGATAACACATGATTGATTCATGCTGTGTTACTCAGTGAAATATATGTTTTTAACTTAGAAGATAGTTGTTGCCAAAGACACACCCATTCATACATATATACTCATTTTGCAGAAGTTGCCCATCAGTGTTAAAGGAACAGTGTGTGGGATTTAGTGACATCTAGTAGTGAGTATTGCTGCCAGCTTAAACTTCTCCCTGGAAGAAATGGTGGCCAGCATGAAAACCCAAATGGCCAGTGTTTGGTTTGTCCATTCCAGTCTACTGTAGAAACATGGTGGACTCCATTGACATGGACCCACTCCCTATGTAGATATAAACAGCTCATTCAAATGAAACAAAAGCATGAAAATTCTTATTTTAAGGTGATTATACATTTAAGAAAGCTTACTTATTATGGTATATTACATGTCTGCCAAAATACACCAATAAATCCCACACCCTGGACCCTTAAGGAGCTGTATACAACATTTAGAGCATATCTATATATCAGAGGTTGTCTGCACACAGCTCTCAACATGGAGTTGGTTGAGCTGGTGGCTAACAGCATGAACAATGCTAACAAAGGCAACAGTGCTGACAGCACTACAGTCTTAACCTGGAGGAACCAAAGGGTGGACACTATGTTGACATGGGTCGAGATAACTGCTATAACTGCTATATGAGTGCAGTGCAGTGACAACGATTAGTTTGCCAGTGGGACACACACACTTGGATTCCAACACACAGAAAGATAGTCCATACATTTACATGGTTTTTGAAAAGGTCAAATTCCTGTTAGTAAAACTAAAACTGGACTTTAAAAAAAGCTAGTTAGTCTGGCTAAAATTGTCAACCATGTTGACCCTTTAAAAGGGTCTTGAGACTAGTCTCGAGTACCACAACACTACTTTCTTACATATGCTTTAATCGGACCTGAACTGAACTCGGCGTTCTTTGACTCGTGAGCCGGAACAGCATGTCTTTGTAGAAGAAAGCCAGGAAAAAAAGAATTCGGGAAGAAAACAAAACAAGAGGAGTATAGAGTTCTTACAAAATACTCAGCACCAAAAAGTTTTACAACCCATTCGTTGCTTGCTAGCTTGTTTGGTATGTGACTTAATAGGTCAACCAGAAGAAGGTCCAATACCAACTAGCTGAAAGGGGGCATATGGACACCTACCGTGACAGTCGGACATATTTCCGTCAATAAATCGATTCTCTCGCAGTGCTTGTATACTGGGACAAGGACAACAATCCAATTAAATGGCCTAATTGAGCTATAACTGTAGCTCCACCTAGCTGTGCATGTAAATGTACTGAGTTTGACTTCATTCTCTGCTCTCGACGTCATTACTCCACCGTATCCTTCTAAGGGAAATGGTTTGCCACTACATTACTGCTCTGAATGTTACATACAGCTCCTTTAGTTACAGATGCAGTGATCTCTTGGTTATAATATACATTTGTATTCATCAAAAACAAATACAAGTGGAGAGCACTTATTTTATTTTAAATATGTCATCATTGGTTTAGTCTGCATACAGTAACGTATCAGCAAATAACTACACAGTACAGAGGTGGACTGCTGCCACACCAGTTGCAGCTTGGCCAATATGTAACATCGACAGCCACGGTCAATATCTGACAGCCAGGCCAGCATATTCCTTCATTAAACTCCATTTAAAACTATTTATTTGAGATACAAAATCACAAGGATGCCGGCGTGTCTTTTTCTACCACGACACAGATTTCAGTCAGGCAGCGTGGTACTTCACTGACACTGGCAAAGAAAAAAACGAACAAACAAGAAAAACATTATCTATCATCATAGGTTATACATTGTTGATTCTCAGAGATAGAAAGTTGGCATCTGAAAAATACATGATTGAAGTTGTTACACAAAATAAAGTCGGGGGAGGTCACAATTTGATTGATCCCTCGAGCCCCCTTTTGTAAATTTCAAGCATTTCCCGTTTTTTTTTTTTTTTTTTTACCAAGAAAAAAAAATAATCCAATTGACGTGCGTCAACGCAAATCCTGTCTTTGCACTGTTGGACCTGTGTATGGCTTTAAATGGGGTTTAAAGACTTGGCGAGATGAAAAGGCAATAATAACAACGCAAATCGGATGCAAAGCTTTCAACATGTACATACTAGGGTTTCCATCGGGCCTAGAACATGCAGAGGAAGGTGGTAACCATGTGTCTGGTGAGAATATTTAGGCACACATTTGGACTATCTACAACTGTGGTTGGCTCTTCTTTGCGCCTGTTACCTCTCTCTAGCCCACACTTCCGTTAACATTTTTAATGGAAAACAAAACACGGTGGTACTGTTAAGAAATGGGCATTTTATGTTGCTAACTTAGTTCCTGTGTTGCACCATTAAGGCCTCCCATGACGTTCACTACAGGTAGCCACTAAAATCCAACACTAAGCCTTACCTTTCGAACAGAAACTTTTCATTTGCTCTGGATAGGGATACAAATGTGTGCTTTTCATTTTCTCCTGTATACTCTTTTTTGTTTCTGTAATATAACAAGCACCATCTCTCTAACATTATAATACTAGAACTTGTTGACTCATAGGAGATGAATGTCGCTGCGAGTGGTTCATTGGTATTTTGTACTTCTCAGCGTAACCATGCACAACCAACACTTCAAAAAACACAAAGGAAAAGTAAAGCGCAATTCAAAAGAATTCAAGATTAAGAACATGGAGGTTTGTAAGGTTATGGCCCATGATTTTTTTTCTTTTTTTTAGGAGGAAGTGTATGATGGAAAAAAAGTAGAATTGACTCAGTCACAGAGACAAAAAAACACAAACTGTCAAAGTTTGATGAAATAAGTAGTGGAACTATAGACTGAAGCCTCTTATAGAATCAAGTGCAGACTCTCCTAACTTCTCTCCAGGTCACCCAGGTAGGAAGTCACCTGTGAAGACAATGAGAGGGAAAATTAAGGGTTAAGCACAAATAACAGAATGCATTGGGAGTACTTCAGCATTCACTCACACTGCTACTACATCTCCACTTAATATGACATTTTGGGGATTTTGGTCCATCGGTCATCTTATTCAAGTCTGTAACAGACCTTGTTAAGAGCAGTATCATTTAGGAACTATTTTCTTCCTACTGAACTCACCCGCAAACCATATCACAGTGCAGAAGGGAGTGTGCATCTATGGCTAGTTCACCTAGCACCACTGAGCTAGCTAATGTAATAGCTCAACCAAGGAGGATGCCATTAACTTTTACATCTCACGCTGCTTTGAGCATGAGCCTCATACTCATGAGTAGGTGCACATTTCCTTCAGTGCAGTGATACCAACCATACCACCACTCAGAAGGAAGCGTGCATCTACTGCTAGCTCAACTAGCACCACTGGGCTAACTCCCATTAAAACTTAGCCAAAGTGGATGCCATTAATGTTTACATCTCACGCCATCACAAGCACCAGCCTCTTGTCTATGAGTAGATGCACACTTCCTTCCTTAAGTGATATGGTTGCAGGGTGTAGTTTGTACAAAAAAACTGTTATGTTCACCCCACAATCAAAAGTACTAAATCAAAACTACAAGTTATTTATTTATAACTTTAAGTTATAGACCAAAAAAACCCAGTAACAAGTAGTATAGAAATTTCCCTAGTCAAATGATAACTGCATTGGATCCTTTTAGTAACCAGATCTAAAAAAAGACTACTTGAATGGTTTTGCTCGCAGCCAATCACCGCTTGAAATGCTCTTCAATTTAATGTAATGTGTGTTTAGTGCACTACAGCAGCAGCAACAACTTTTACAGTTTGTGATGTGGTTAAGTTGAGCACGGTGTATTTGGCAGAGTTGGCAGTTCAGCTCACTGAGATGCCACCAAACCATTTGAAAGCATGGCCGTACTACACGCCTGTGGTTTCTGGTGTCATATTAAGCAACTGAATGCCTTCATTCACATGAAAGATATCAAATAAAGTAGAAAGAAATGGTATCAAGTATACTATATTGGTATCCACTTTAAGGGGACTGGTTTTGGTATTGGGTGCTATTGGGATGTGCTGCTATAAGGCAGAGCTAAAAACTGCCTAGTTTGTTTATCTGCTAAACAAACTTCAGTCAGTACAGTGATAAAAATCCAATTTTCATTTCAGGTTTAATCCAGATGCTGGCAGGTAAGGCATGTTGTGTCTGCTCCATCAAAACCATGACTCATGTCCAGCAGGCTGGACTGTCTGGTTTAGTTATCATTCAAACTGGCACATGATGCGTGCCTGCTGTTTTTACACCAGCACAGTGTAAAAGATTTTCACAGTTAGTTATCAGTATTTTTCAAATGATTTTTGACTATTTTTTCAAAGCGTAAAACAGTTATTAGACTACTTTTACAACTTCAGGCAGATTCTGTTTTCTATTTATTTAAATACACACATATACATCAGTAAACTCTTTTGTCTGCACAACATTACAACAGTGAGAGCATTGCATACACTTTAAAGTGCCAGATGGTTTGGTCAGCCAAGGATGCTTTTTATCTGCTGGAAGATGCATCTTCCAGCAGATAAAGTTTACTGATGTTTACTGATATTCATGCAGACTGATGTTCATACAGACAGGACTTAAAAACAGGTTGACTTCATTAATTGTAGTTAAAATTTTGTCATATACCACCTTACCGGCCCATGTTTGGAAGATTTTTTCTATGTAGGCCATACTAAAAGACGTCTTAGGGATCGCCTTGCAGAGCATAAATATGATATCAGGACTAACAACAGTGATTACCCCATGGCTAGACTAGATTTTTATGAACTTCATAACTCTAATGACGGTTGTTGCGCATCGAGGGCATTGAGCACATCAAACCATTGGTCAGAGGGGGGAACAGAATACAAAAAATTAATCAAAGGGAGGCTTTTTTGATCCATCAGCTGGATGCTTGTAGTTATCCTGGTCTTAATGAAGATACAGATTTTTGCTGTTTCCTGTCATTTGCTGATGGTCAGCTGGTGGCTTTATGGATGTATGGTCAGTGTGATATGTGTATGTTTGTGTATGTATATGCATATATGTTTTTTTCTTGTATGTGTATGTTTGTGTATCTATCTATATATCTATCTATCTATCTATCTATCTCTCTCTATAGATATATATATATACACACACATATGTATTTATATATATTTTTTTCATATATGAGAGTCATCTTATTTCATGTTCCTTTTTTGTCATTATATTATGTTATTCATTCAGCTTTTACCTGTCTATCATGTGACTACGTGATCATTTGTTATTGGGTCCTGCCGCAATATAGGCATTGAAGCCCTGACGACAGTGTTTGGTCGAAACATGTTGGCATGTTTAATGATTTAGCCACTACAATAAAGGCTTTTTAATGTAAATCCTCCTTGTTTTTCACATTGGTATACTTTTGGAGTGCTTGGATTTCCCTCTCGCCTTATCCTCTTGTTTCCCGTCTTCCATGAGCACCCGATACTATTTCGTGACCTACATTTGATTGTGATCCACAGATCAAACCTGTCAGCTCTCCTCTCTCTTCTCTATTTTCATTAACAAAAAAAGTTTCTTAACATTGACTTTTGATGCCATGTTTGTGCATGTATGACGTCAAGTTGGCAAATCGTGTTACAAAATTGTAATAAAACTACGTTGTTATCAATGTTAGTATACTGGCCTGGCATGCTTAATAGTTAAAAGTTTGCTTGCTTGCTGCAGCCAACAGATTTATATACTAAAATGTGCAACAACTAAAAGTAAATGATAGCTACTAGGAACAAAATGACAAAATATATGATTTTTTTTTTACCATCACTTGTTGACAGTTTACATGCTTGTCGCTATTTCTGTTGCCCTGCAACGCCACGCAAACGTCATAACTCTGCAACTCTGGTATTTTCCAAATTTCCTAATTCCACACTTGGAGGGCCATTTATGTGCTTGTAACTCATAAATATGGTAAACACGATATTTCAGAGGAGCACATGAACATGTTAAGGCAGCATATGCCCTCTACCTACATGGTACCTGACTTTTAATTTTTTTTTTTTTATTACCTGTCAAGGTTCAAAGTGACAACTGACAGTCAGAGAGAAACATCACTTGTGTGAAACTTGGAAAAAAAATTACAAATTGAAAAGGAAAAAGAAATTAAATAGATTAAGAAAATTATTTTCAAACAGGCTAGGGTAAAATGTACAGAGAATTTTTTTCTTAACAGTTTTAGGCGGTGTTTACGGACCATTTCCTTGTTTGGTTTTGTTGTTTTTTTACATCCCATTTTTGTTTGTTTGTTTGTGGGAGGTGTATTTGTAATTTTCAGGTATTTTCTTGTACTTTTTACTAATTTCTTGCTTATTTATTGGTAATTTCTTCTTCAGTTGCGTATTGCCTTCCTTCCACATTTTTGGGGAAAAAAATGAAGCCAATTTGTCTTGGTTTCAAGTGGTTAAAGAAATCAAAGCGTAATCACTGGTGCTTTTATTTTAAAGCACCCAGCTCATTTTGGTCCAGAAGTGCTGATGTTTTAGCTGTGAAGTTGAAGGCTCCGGTCAACAGTTAGCAGAAAATTAAATTGTTACCTCAGGGCCTTTAAAGGTGAAGATTTATTAATTGTGAGCAGGAAACATACTCAGCTCTCAAGTTCTTATATTATAATTATTTGCAAGTCGCACTGGTGTTACATGTGACTAAATCATCGTGATTGGAGCTATTGTGACTAGCTCTAACATGTTCACTATGCTGATGTGGGAAGATTTTTATGGTGCCACAGGCAGAATTTGATTTGTAGCTAACAGTGTTACCAACAGTAACCAGTGAATAGTGAATTGTTACAGATTACTTACACAGAACAAAAAGAAGGGTCATGAATTGGTTTCATTCCAATCCCAGCAGCTCAACGTCAAAGATGAGAGTGGCATTAGGAGGAATGATACCCGGGTGGCCTTTGTTTCCGTAAGCAAAGTCAGGTGAGCAGGTCAGCTTGGCCCTTTGACCAACACTCATCTAGGAGACAAACAATACAAACAGAGGAAAGAGAAAAAGACGGCAGGGGTCAGGAGAAACAGCCAGTCTGCAATACAGTTAATTAGCTCATAATGCAGTCTCAGCAGTTTTAATTGGATAATAAACCACAGGAGACAGTGAAAGCAACGGTGAAAACCTACTAATAATGTTTCATTAACTCTGAAACTAATCCACTCCTTATTGCACAATATTTGAAGTTGCAATCATCAAACAGATGTCTGATTGGGGTATTAAACATATTAATAGAGAACATGAAGCTGTGTTGCCATGACTCTACGGGAGCTGAACACAGACCGAACCGTTCACCAGTGCTGCAGGGCTGAGTGTGTGAGATAAAGAGCTGTGTCTGTGCTGTATTGACCCTCTGTTTGCGGTGTTAATGGGAACCGTGGTGAGGGAAAACTCTGTAATGGAACCATGTCGATAAATTAATGCATTTTGGCAGATGAACTAATGGCATTATCTGTGGCAAAATGCATTTCTTGGTTGCAATTGGAATTAATTCTACCTCTAAATCATGACTGTTGAAGCTGTTTAGTTGCATGACTTTTTGCCAGAATCCGTTTGTTCCAAAGGCATAAATAAGTACACTGTAACATGTCAAAAATAACAACAGAAGTGTGAGTGGGACCTGCAGAATTTTTGCCAAAGTGCATATTTTTTCTCTCCTTGTAGGACTATTTATCTGTCTAGATTGTTTTGGTTCCAGAGTGTTAGAGATACCAACCGGAGGGATGTCTGCCTTCTCTCCAATATAATGAAACTGGATGGCACTCAGCTTATGGTGCTCTTAAGTGCCAAAAAACTACATTTGAGAAACTCAACAGCAACGTCTCTTCTCAGAAATCATGACCCGGTTACTCAAGACAATCTACAAACCTTGTTGTGAGCAGTTCCAAGTGGGAACTATTTTCTTTTTATCGAACTACACCCACTCACTGTATCACAGCACAGAAAGAAGAGTGCATCTATTGCCAGCTCACCTAACCACTGAGCAAGCTAACGTTACAGCTTATCTGAGGGGGACGCCATTATTGTTTACATCTCATATTGGCACAAGCAAGAGCCTCCATGAGTAGATGCAAATCTCCTGGCCTGGTTACGCAACATTATCCACAGACCTTAGTTTCATGTCAGAACTATTTTCTTTCCACCAAACTACAATAACTGAATCGCCTCACAGAAGGAAATGTGCATTTACTCATGTTAAATAGGCTTCTGCTTATGACATCACATCATGTAAACATGATGGCTAAGCTATTACAATAGCTATCACAGTGATGCTAGATGAGCTAGCAGTTGATGCACCCTTCCCTCTGCACAGTGACTTGGTTGGCGGGTGTAGTTTTTTAGAAAGGAAATATTTCATCCATGAAGCTGCTCCAAAAATCATGACCCGATCATTCCACAGACCTGGTTGTGAGCAGTTTCATGTAGGTATTATTTTCTCTCTACCAATCTACACCCACCAACCGAATAGCAGCACAGAAGGAATTGTGCATCTACTGCTTGCTCACCAAGCAACACTGAGCTAACTAACATTACAGATAATCTGAGGAGGACATTAATGTTCACATTTTGCACTGACACAAGCATGAGCCTCTCACTCATGAATAGATGCACTCTTCCCTCTGCACGGTGTTTACATCGCCGGGGGTAGTTCAGTAGAAAGAAAATAGTTCCTACTTTAAACTGCTCACAACAAGGCTTGTGGATTATCTTGAGTAACCGAGTCACAACTTCTGGAAAGAGCCTGGAAGGGTTATTGAGTTTTTCAAAAAAATGTTTTTCTTTTTTTGGCACTTTGAGCACCACAGGCAGATTGTCATCTAGTTCAGACAGTTAGACATAATCTATATGCTTTATGGTATCAGTTCTCGAGACTACCTGCACTACACCCTCCTCCCAGCCTTTGATCACTTCCTGTTTGCCGATCTTGAACCTGAAAGGCTTGCCCCTGTCACGAGACGAGTCAAACTTTTGTCCGTCTGTCAGGGAGCCTGCGAACAAGGAAATGGAGAAAAGGCCAATGAACATGCACAACATTACAGTTCATCACTAAGAGAATTCCTGCTGCAGAAACATGTGCAGACCACATGATGGAAAATTACTGTCTCTCTGTGTAGCAACATTCAGAATGAAGAAACTGTTCATCGAAAAAAAAGAAACAAATACATCTTCCAAGCTTGTCTGCCATCCATCTCCCATGCTGTGTGTATATTGAGAACGCAAATGAAGGGATTCCAAGGATCTCCGAAATAGCCGCTGCAGCTGTCTGCAGGGTGGGTTTCACTGTGACAGTCAGGAAAAACGCAAGCATCAATCCGCAGAATAGCACCCCTCCAAGACTATTTTACGCCGGGGCTATTACTGTTATTAGCACCAGAGAGGCAGCATGTGTGTGTGATGTTTTGGCGTGATGGGAGTGTGTGTGCGCAGTGTGGGAGAAGGTGCAACGTTGCTTATGTTGTTAGGCACATCAGGGGGCGGCTGGCAAGCCGCAGCCTGTAATCCAGGCAGTGGAGTGGGTGTCCTCTTCTGGACATCGAGATAGCAGCCTAATGGAATTATTTGTGAGAGCTAAAAGGCCCAATCTAAGTATCAAAGTCAATACAGGGCATTTCCTGTTTCACCACGGAGCAACACAGTGTTGACATTTTCAAACACCGAGCATTTCCTGCAGGCAGAGCCTTCGCAAAAAAAACAGCAAATCCTAGACTTGATCATTGCATGGACGTCTCCATTTAAAAAGACTGGTGTAATGGAATATCCTGTTTCATGTCGCATTTCAAGGCTGCTTTGTAGGCTGACAGGAAGGGAATCCGCCCAGAGAGGAAATCCTGTAGTTTTTGCGATATGAAAAACAAACAAAGAAGATCCAGACTCATGCCTAAAAAGAAGTAAAAAATACTTCAGTGTGAGAGCCCTGAATCAGGTCTTGTTACATAATCCTGAAGCTTGTATTACAGAGAGAGTTATGTCCGTCTTACCAGGCGGGAGGACTGAGACCAACTTTGCCAAACTAAGAATAGGTGCAGACAAATATATATTCTAGCACGGTGGAGAGCAAAATCCATCTGAAAACCTATTTTGCTGCTGATGCTGTTTCAGTGTTTGTACTATGTTTAAATGGATATCTCTTTAAATAAATGTCTAGCTATGCTGGAAGTCTGACTGTGAATGCGCAATATCTGTCTGGGCGTCCACCACTTTGGTCCAGACTGAAATATCTCAAGAGTTATTAAATTAGTTTCTATGAAATTTGTATAGACATTCATGGTCCCCTGAAATCATTTACGCCATTTTTTTAATTTGTTTTAAGTCCAATCACGGCTGCACTTTGTGTTTAGTTCTATCAGCATGATGACATGGCAGTATCAAAATATTACAGTACACTGGGAATCCCAAAGGTTTGATATTTTATTACCATCAAAAATACAGATGCTCCTTTTTCTACTAAACTGATACGGGGATGCCGTATTGAGGGGATTTATTGTAATGCTCAATATGTGCCACCAGAGGTCAGTCTCTACTGGTGGAACAAGCAGCTGGGCAGAGAAAGATGGCGACTGTGAGTGGTGGGGATAACGTTACAGGACGAGTAAAAAAGAATAATGTCTCTGCCCCTGTTTTAGAGTATTGCTACATTTAACTTTATCTTGAGATGACCTCTTCCATCTACAAAAGAAGTTCATTAGCCACATGATCGTGGACATGTTAGTTAGCTGCTTAGATAATGCATGCAAATATATAAATGTTCAAGCTTTCGACAATATGGACATGGTGCACATATGGTTAGCTTGGAAAGACTCTTTTCAGTCCAATCTTTTTACTGAAGGCATGAGCACCAAAGAAGTAATACTGGCAGAGTAAACAAGAGAGACACAAAAAAAAGTGGTTTAATGAAACAACTTGAATGTATTTCTCGTCTTTGCTGAGCAAAAGTTTCATGTGAAAAGAAATTAAAGGTCATCTCTTATAAACACCTGTACCAACGTTTAAGCAAATAATAGCTATTAATTAAAGTTTTACAGTATTAAAACCCTGCAAGGCTTGTCTTAGTAGGGTAATTCAGTGGTATAGAGGAAGGAATGCGCAAATATACCATCCTCTTTTGTTGCCATTCATGGTATACCTACCTAACAGCCAAGAAGCCATTGGATTATATAGGTAAGAGAGTATACCCACGGTGGTGATTATTTTGACAATTGGTTCATTATTTAAATACATTTTTATGCAAAAATAAAATGAAAATGTGAATATTATCTGGTTTTCTAGCCTTTTTTTAAAAAAAAGTAGCCTTGGCTAATCCTGTGATTTCGTACAAAACAAGACATTTGAGGTCGTCATTTTGATTTCTGGGAAAGTGCTAATGGGCTTTATTTTTTTTAATCTAATGACATTCAATAGACCAAATAATTAATTGGCTTATAAATCAATAATGAAAACAGTCCCTAGCAGCACTAGAAATAATAAACTCCAGTAGTTGCGATGCAAAGAAAAAAATGAAAATGATTCAACTGATATTATGAGTACAGAAATAAGAGATGCCATATAGTGCTGCAGGAGATATAATCAGGGAATACTTAAAATATTTAGTGTAATTCATATACTACGTCTCTAGAGGAAATATTACAGGAATAATACAGTGTGTGTGCCGTTATTAGAGTCACCCAGACGGTTATAATCCGCTCAACTAAACGCCACCAACCCCCCAGAAACTCCAACAAAGACAGAAAAGCGCTGGAAATCAGACGGGATTTAAAACCCGGCTGTCTGGTCTGTCTGTCTGTCTGTCTGTCTGTCTGGGCCTGCGGCGGAATCCGTCTGCGTCTCCTCTTTATTTTTCCTTTAAATCAGTCTCCAGACAAGACAAATGCCCACATTCTCTCTCCTGATCTTGATAATACCGTATTGGACCCGCTCGGCCCAAACGCGGAGCGCGCATTATTTTACGCAGTGATGAATCCAGTGCGCTGTTCCCGGGACACACAGTCCGCCGTGCACTCTATCACACCCGACTATCTTGAACGCAAATGTCCCTCCAGCGAGTGAAAATGTGGTGAAGGGGTTAAATTTCCCTGCAGCCCAGTCGGTGACTGACAGTCATGCCTCTTTGCCCTACAGAGAAATCACTGCCTGGAAGGTTTGAGGCTGAAAAATGTCTGCTGTGCATAGTTTATCTCGCCCGACAGCGTTTCACAAAGTGCCCTGGCATCGTAATAATAATGTTTTGAAGAGGATTTACAGTTTTTGCTGTGATACTTGGAGGATTAAACGCTTGGCTATTTTTCATCCGGGTGTAGTGGCCAGTTGGCCACAGCCGTCACTCCTCCGTGCGGGCCTCCATGAGTGCAAATAAACCAAGTGGAGCAGTGAAACGTGTCCATGCATGCTCAGGAATAAGTTTCTGAATTCAAACTCACCGACATAATGCACTACGCACGTCTGTCCTTTTTTGGGGAAAGTCCTTCCTGTGGAGAAAGCACAGGGGCGCTCAGTATAACGGGCACGCTACGCAACGAAGGCGGTGTTTCTGCGGCTCTGTCACATACATGCAAACACACAAGTGCAAATGTGCACTTATTAATGCACACAAACACGTTTGCAGCTCGTGCAGTGGCTTTACCGTCGCCCGGTGTTATGGTCTCGATCTCGACTCCCATTTTGAGCGCTGTGTTCTGGAGCAGTCCCCGACGATCAACCCGGCAACACTGAGCACTCCCGCAGTCTGTCTGTCTGCTCCTCCGGCGGATGTTCTCAGCTGTCCGTCTCTCGCTCTGCTCTCTGCAGGGAGACCTGCGTCAATATCTGCTATTATTCAACAACACTTCCGGCCACAAACACCAGAATAAAAGCCTTACATTGGCACTTCAGACTGTAACACGTGGCCCCCTGGCGGCTACAGTGGAGACCAACAACAACATAAATCATTTTCTTTACGACCACTGCGGGGAATAAACCTATATGTTGAAAGCTTGAAAACATAATTTCAGCAGGTATCATACTGAATTTGGACAATTGAATCCAATCGACTCTGCTCTATTCTAATCTAATCTATTTATTTATTCTATTTTTATATACGTCTCTTTTTTTGGTAGTTTTACTATTTCTGAGTCAGTTGCAACATAATTTCGTTTTAATGTGCGTTGTTGTGTAAAGCTTGAATGACAAAGTTGATCTAAATGTAATGTAATGTAATCTATTCTACTGCATATATGTATGGATCCACGGGCGTATGTTTTGGGGGAGATGCTAGGGACACACCCTCCTCAACATTTAGAACAAGTGCATTTTTACCCCCCCCCCCCCCAAAAAAACAAGAAAACAACAGAGTTTTGACAAAGCTGAATACATTTCCACCATAAATCGATGCAGAAAAGACACAAGTTGAGCATATAAATTCGCCAGAATTAGGGGTGGGCGATATGGCAAAAAAATCATATCATGAGTTTTTTGATCCTGATCCTGATCCTGATCACGATTTTATCACAATTCTTTTTTCATTTTGGAATTTAAGACTACTGCGCATGTTACTGAATAGTACAGCCAAGCTAAGCAATTTCCCAAAATAAAAAAGAATAACAGAACATTTAGGCCAAAGTACCTTTTTTTAACAGATTTTAATCTGTGTGCAATTTTGTTTACCACTGTTTTGATGGGAACCATATCTTTTGTCTGGTAAAATATTGTCAGTGTTGAATTTTCAGGGGCAAACTCTTCGGTGTTTTTATTTTCATCCATGACTCCCCACTTGTGAAATACAGGGGAAGGGGAAAGAAAGCCAAGACTCTGTGGTTTGCTAAGATTGGTTTATCTGTGATTCTATAGGGAAGGCATGAAATGGACTAGCAAATAGCGTACTTCGGCTAAGAAAAGACAAGACTAGATTAAAACCTAGTATATGGCTGGACCCTGTACAGTCAATTGTACACCCTTAGCAAAAATGCAAGAAAATAAGTGTTTAATGCTTAAAATTTTCTGAGGTGGACCCCAAAACTTAAAATGATCACACAAAAAAGAAAAGGCCATGTAAAAAAGGAGGAAAATGTCTTAAAAATGCTTAAAAACAATTGTAAAAAATTAATTTCAATATACAGTTAGAACATTTATAAATAGCTTTCTGGCCATTATCCCTGACTTATTTTTAATAATATTTTAAACTGACTAATTTCTCAAAATGTTTTGCTAGTTGCATTTTTTACCCATCTTTTTGAGAGAAATCAAGGTTCAAATACTTTTGAAAGGCCTCTCAGCATGGTGACCAAATGAGGAAAGCATTTCATAGGAAATGGAGATCATCATAGGAGATGAAATAGGACACATTTTGGATGTGGTGGCATGGTCACCTAGCCATGTCTTCGGATGCAGTACTGGCTGTGTTAGGCAAGAAACGCTTTTATTTTGAAGGCACATCATGGTGCTTTTCTTTTATCTGAGAGTAACTTAACATCTGATAGGCAGTGTGTAAAGTGTGCAAAGTGTGCAAAGTGTGTGTGTGTGTGTTTTCCATTCTTGAGTTTTCAGTCTTTTTCATTGAACAAAAAAACTCTAATGGCACTGATTCATTGTCAGGCTCAGAATTACAGGTCTATTCACAGAACATTTAAAGAATCTGCCTTCACAAAGACTCAGCTCACAGTGCTCTGACTGCAGTTTACTTCAGGTCAGCGCTGCAGTGTCAGACTAATGAAGAGAGAGCGGGTGAGAAGTCGCAGTGAGAGACGGGGCTAATTTAGGAGTGAAAGCATCCTACTGTCCCAGCAGACACTCAGATCCTCTCTGCTCGTCTCCACAGCAAATCTGCATCCATAGCAACGCCCGCATCCAGCTTCCTGTGGAAACCAATAAGCAATAAAAATCTATTGCTAATATCCACTGGAACAACTTTAATGTGGCAAGAAATTAAAAATTAATTGCATTATGATCACAATTTATGTCATATTCTATTCTAAGTGGGAAAAGCAGTATAATATATTCACTTTTTTTATTTGGATTTTCTAGCATTGTTCATGACTCATTAAACTGCAGCTCAATAGTTTTCGGGGGTGTTAATGGCGAGGTCACAGGAACAGATAATTGGCTCTAAGTGCATGTCATGGAGTGCCAGCGTGGGCGTGCATGGCTGCAGAGATGAATTTTGGGTTCAGAATAGAGCGAATTGAAACAAAGACTGCAGATTATTTGGTTTTTATAACTCGTGTCCATAATATCTGAAGACTGAGTTACAGCCAAGATTTTGACACTGAACACAAATGATGTCACTATGAGACTTAGAGGAAATAAAACATTTCAAATAGTTGTCTACTGATTGGAAATGACACTTAGGATCCAGACAGGTCAGACAGTGATTTTTGACAGAAAATGAATGTTGTTTTGCCCTTTTCAGAGCCTTCACTGAGAAAAATTGTGATTTAACATTGCTACATTTGTGCGAATAGAAAAGATGCTTAATATATAATAGAAGAACTAAAACTATACCTATTTATAAATCTTAGATAATGAAAGAATAAAAACATATGCCAAAAATGTATACCTACATATTTATGCTCATGCGCACCATACATCAAACACTTTCATGCTACCATACATACATTAAAAAAGCCATTAAAACAGTAATATACAACACGGCAGAAATATACAGCCAAAGGACCCCAGAAACTTCAGCTAGATTGTCACTCAGTAATTGTTCTATGAAACATTAATAAAACTGATTATGCTCACAAATCCACTGTTTCTAAATTCTTGTGTTATAAAATTTAGTGACTTGTTTTATCATAAAATTATGCAAATAATGCTCAAAGCAAAATCAATGTCACTCCCAGATTCTGCACAAAAGTTCTCTTCGATACGGGAGAGGAAATAACATCTGAGAGGTGTTACTGTTATGTTTACTGTACAAAAAGCTAAAAAGGGAATTAAAAGGAGGTGTATCTCTATTATTGGGGTCAAATTATGGGATAATGCAAGTTTAAAAATGTGTAATTCACTTTTGGTTTTCAAAAGAACGCTTTATAAAGCAATTTTTGAAGGTGACAAACATGAATATTGTTTTTTTGTAGGTTATTGCATTGCAGGGTGTTTAAAAGGGTTCATTTGGATACACAGAAGTCCCAAAATAACACAAACTACCTTACTGATTGAAGCAGCTGACACCTCCACCACAGTACATTACTTAGCTTCCATGTCAGTCTCCAGTCTGCTTCTCCAAACTGGTGGTGCACTTACTGACATTTACTGTACGTAATATACAGTCTATGGGAAAGTGCCCCATACCAACTATTACTTTAAACTGTTGAGTCAAAGTGCCACCTACTCATAGATTAAAAGTACCATACAAAAACATTAATTAGTAAAATTCACAAGATTTGGTCTCAGTTCCCACTTTATAAACAGGGTTTCATGAATCTGTTAGGAGTGTCCATCAGATGGCAGCACAGAGCACCAACTTCCCAACACAGATATTTGGGGAAAAGTCTGAGGGGCTGTTAACCCTTTGAAACCCGGATCAACAACATTTTTCTAGTGATGCCTTATGTAAGTATTTAAACCATTGAGCCCTGTGCAAATTAGTTTGATTTGTTTCAAAAAGATAGGGGAAAAAAGGTAATTAACAACTTGGCAAAAATGTCACACAAATTATGAGAAATCAGTGAATTTTAAATAAATATTGAAACTAAGCTTTTTTTTTACTTACCTTATTCTTTTCTTGTGTGTGCTAACTATTAAATAAATTCGACTTTTTACTTTTTTCTTCAAATTTTGTGTAATTTCTTTTCAAGTTACACATTCTTCCCATCCCATGTTTTTTGATAAAAATCAAGTCAGTTTGTTCAGTTTTTAAAGGGTTAAACAATCCAATAGAAAGAATTGAACCAACTTTTTTTGTTTGTATTCATTTTGAATCCATCAGGTCTTGAACTGGATATAATACATTTTTTTATGCTGGGACAGACACCCTTTTTAACCCATTGAAGCCTGAGCAAACTGGTTTGATTTCCTTCAAGAACACGGGAAGAAAGCAAGGAGAAAGTTAACAACAGGTGGCCCAAATACTGTCAAGAAATTATTATTAAGTTACCAGAAAATCACCTGAAAATGATCAAAAAAGAAAAGAAAACAAACAAGGAAATGACCCCTAAAAGTGCAGAAAATTAAAACAAAATGTCATTTTTTGTCTGTAAAATAATTATAAATTATCTTTTTTTTTAAAACTTATTTTCCTGTCATTTTCTTTGTCACCTTTTACTTATTTCTTGCAATTTGTGAGACATCTGACTTTTTGCCAATATCCCCATGTTTTTGAAAGAAAGACCAATTTGCTCAAGTTTTAAAGGGTTAATGTTGGATGCAGAAACAGTCCACTGTAAAATACCTTGCGCACAATAATCTGGAGCTGTCACAGATATCAGCATATTGTTACTAGTATCCTAACTTCATCTTTTCTCCGTGCTGGTAAACATTGCAGACATCATACTTTAACAGTACAAAGACTTGATTGGATTTTGATATAAGAATATGAACACACTTTTTCGTTTTTTGCATATATTGTTAATGAGGTGAAATATGTGTTGTTTTATACGATGTAATGGTCTGATCAGCAGTCTTGTATGTATTGTATTGTTTTAAGTAGTGTAGGCTACTTGCTGTTCTGTGTGTTTGTTTCTTTGTTCACCTGCTTAAGGACAACAGATGCAAAACAGCAGCAAGCTAACTCCGGTGCAGTTATGTTTAATCGTCTGCTGTCGGTGTAAAAATAAACAATAAATCAAATCAAAATCAGCATGGATGTAATTTTAAGGAGTTAAAACTGGCATTTTTTTCTAATGTTTTCAACCTTACAAGTTCTATACTTACCTCTCTGGTTTCCATGAATGCTGTTGGGATGTTATCCATCTGCTGCAAACAGCCTCTTGATTTTGTCCACTGTAAGACCTTTCCTGGCTCTTTACTGTACATGTAGAAAAAAACTTGATTCAAAGTTAAACAAGACCAAGAGAAACAGCATTTCTGAAATGTGCCCAAAGTGATGTAGTTCATGTAAAAGCACCAAAATACTGACACCAAGAAATGTGGACAGAACCACAAAACATTGAGAAAACAATCCAAAAAGATTCTAACTCTATATATCCCTTTTTCCTTCTATAATTATTCTTTAAAAAATCACAAGACGATAAGTTCTTTGTACATCAACCATAAAATGGATTTATTTTACCAGAGGTCCAAACATATTTCCGTGTTGCCCCAGGATGCATAGAAGATGTCAGTGTGTCAGGAATTTCAACTTCCACTTCTACAAACCAGTGTTTACAATCTATACGTTCTTTAGCTTCAACCATCGCTTTGACAATAACTGATGTCGTGTAACTGATTTTCACGTTACACGATATCAAAATGCCACGGTCTAACTGGGACAATCCTACAATCTGTAAAGGAAAAGAAGGAAATAGAGAGGGGTGAGGGGGGCAGTTTTAAAAAAATAACTCCATCTTCATTTGGGCAAAGGGGGGGGGGGGGGGTCTGGAGGTGAATAAAGGAGCGTAAGGCTACTGGTAGAGGTTGGTCAGGGAAAAGTCCCCAGTTTTGTTACACTGTTACACTTCTCTCCCCAATAACAATATGCAGAGAGAAAGGGAAACTTGTACAAAACCACATTTTCAACGTGTACTTTTACCTCAATACAACTAGTATTCTTTATGCGGTTCTGGTTTGTGCTGCTGAGACAGAAACCAACTGGGAGTCTGCCGCTGCAAGGATGTGGTGAGGCCCTCACACTTGATAGTAAACACTGCTGAGGGGCCAAATGAAGGTTGATAGAGGAGGAAACATGAGGAGCGAGTGAAAGGGGTAAAGAAAGAGCCAGGTTTAGTGAACATGTCTGCGACCCAAACTGCTCTGCAGAAAGCTGGACTGCTGCTGTTTTTTTGGGTTCGACCATCTACTGCTGTCAAGTACACACGTCCCCATCAAAACCACAATTTAACAGCACGTGTCACCTTTTCGACAGCTCCTAACTGGTTCACGCTGGAAGATTTTTTCCCCCCCGTTCCCCCCCGCCACAGCCCACAGGGGAGGGGGGGTGGGGTTGATAATCTGGGAATCTGGGGGGCAGAATGTTATGTTTCACTTTAGAAAAACAAAATATCAGAAATTAGAAGTCCATACATAAGTCTGTTTTCTCCTCTCGGAAGGGGCAGCAGGTTTCACTGAGCTGCAGTTACTCTGCCACACCACCAGGGGGTGGGGGTGGGGAGGGCTTGCTCTTGCTCCGTCTTCATTGTAGCCGCTGGACGATGACGGCGTTGAGGAGGTTGGCCTGCTGCAGCGTCTGGCTCTCGTCCGACAGCTCCTTGTTGGGGAAGGTGGTCATGAGCACAAACTCTCTGGCAGCCATGGCGGGCCGTGCCTCCACCACGAACTGGCGCAGGTCGGACACCCTGAGAGACACAGATTTGTACAACAGGATGAAATGTGGTGAACCCTTACTGCCCGCTTTGATATTACACACTCATACCGCTCTGCACACAGACTGTGCTAATAAAAAATCCAGCTTTAAAAAATATTATGCATTCATACTATTTTCTGTTTTCAATGAGTTAATTTTTTTAACCATCAGTCCTAACTATATATATCAAATACTCATAATTTTTTTGGAATTTTATCCCTTTAAATGCCAAGTTTTCGTTATGATGCCACTATGTTTTTAGATGAAAGAAAAAACACAAAAATTGAATTATTTTCAATAAATATACATATACATAAAAATACATGTTATGAATATATTTTTTTTATTATCACAGCCTCGGATATATCAATAATTAGCAGCAATATGATTTTTATATATTATTTTCTGCGCAGTATCAAATACTCACACTCATACCCCTCTGCACACAAAATGTGCTTTTCAAAATCAGGCCATAAAAAATATTGCACATTAATAAAATTTCTATTTTCATTGAGTTTATTTTTTTTTTTTTAAACCGACACCAGTCCTAATCATAAAATTCAAATATTCATTAAGTTTTAGAATTTTAAACCTTCCAATGCCAGGTTTTTGTCATGATGCCATTATGTTTTTAAATTAAAAAAAAAACAACACAAAAATGTAACTGTTTTCATTAAACTACATGCAAAATAGATTTTTTTGATAATCACAGCCTGGGTTATGTCTATGATTTGCAGCAACAGTGATTGTGACAGTGCATCACGATGAAATAACATGCATTTTCTCCACATGCCAAATATGGTAAAAATGATATCATCAGGTGGAAAATAGTAAAAAGACAAATTCCAAGGCAAAAGCCCAGAATGACACCAAGAAATAATACAATGGATGTTTTTATGCTTTGATGGCTGTATGATCAAAAACTGCACTTTGAATGGCACATTTTTTACATTTAACAGTGTAAATGTAACAGTTTTGTTTCCACAGTCTATTTTGGACTTATTGTGGGAGCTGAGTTGGAAATTCCAAGATTAAACAAAAATACAAAATCTCAGCAAAATGTATGCCATATGTGTGAACACAGCCAAAATGATCAAAAAATGAAGAATGAAAAGCTCGTAATATGTGCCAAACAGTCCCTTAAGGGTTAAGGAAATTGGTTTCAGATTTCATTGCAAGCCCAAATCCCCAGCTGCACAGGAGAGAATCACAAATAGCCATAGAACAATATACAGTGTGCTAATCAATTAGTCTTGTCTCACTTTTGATTTTCAATAAATAATTCAAATGTCTCCACAAAAACAAGCATGTCTCCTTATAATCTACCACGGTGTGTAAAATATAACACGCCCTGTATCTCACCTGCCCAGATTGCAGAAGAACTCAAAGCATGTGCTTTAGTTCAGTATCTCTGCATTTGTTATCCAACTAATCATTTGTTTCAACATTTTAGGGACTGGAACTCTCAGCAGGGACAGATCTATGAGGCACTTTAGGTTCAATAACTGTAGGCCTTCAGTCTTCAATAGGCCAGTAATATCCCACAGACCAGCAGAAACCGTCATTGTTTAATCTAGGTTTGGGTGCATGACACAGTAAAAAAGGAGCTCATCAATCACCTGTGGGTATAGTTGAACCTTTGGACCAGCCTGCTGCCGTCAGCCAGTCGGATCTGAATGTTGGTGATGGGCTGCGAGGAGTCGAGGTTGACGGAGGCGCTGGCTTGGGCCTCGTTGGCAGCCTGGTCCTGCTGGGAGGTGGCCGGTGCTGAAATTAACTCTGGGGTGGCACTGGGGGAAGAGGAGGATGGAAAAAGATAAGAAATGACTCTGATTCGATACTCTGTGAGGCTATATATATCTTGTTTTAGAAGCACTTGGAAACCTTCTTCTGAAATACATTTTTTAAGGGAATGTTTTTGACACATTCTTTAAAGTGAAGCCACTCATGTTGAATATTGTTTTACTCTTCACAGTCATTGTATTAATAGGGTTAACAAACTAAAAAAGCAACAGACATGATATTATAAGTCTATGTTCCCAGATACTGCGATTTTCTTCTTGCGTCACTTAATTCCCCATTAACTATTTATTTGAACATTTTGTGATGTCGTTGGTGGTATCGTTGTAATGCTTGACCTTTAAAACATGGGAGTAGACATCAGTTGTACTGTGTTACCAGGGAGATAAGATGCAAAATACATGATTCCGTTATGACGAAAAGTAAAAAGGGCCACAATGGGGCATTTTTGCAATGGCTACATTTCTGAAAATGTTCAGGACCCCAAACTGTACAAGTGTACCAAGTTTAATGCTTTTATCATAAAGTGAGCATAACACCTAAAATTTGGCAAATATCATCTGGACTACACATAAAGTGCCCAATAAGTAACCAACTGGCCACCATATTGCTTTTGAATGAGCCATACCAACTTGCATCACATCAACCACAAGCAGGAGCATTTACCCCATAAACTCACTACATGCGTGTGACGGCATTCTCGCTGAGCTGCAGCGTGTTTCACACTAGTGGTGTTTACACTGGCAGTGTTGTTGCTGTGATGCTTCTGCAGGGTCGCCTGCTGCTAGTTCTGTATTTCCATATTTATAAGCATATATTCCACTTATTGATCAAGTTGTGCAGCTCTTGCATTGTCAACAACACGGTCGAGGCAAATGTTTCACAATAAAATGCCTTGTGTCAACAACTGATGGAATTCTGTCTACAGACACGTTGTCTGGACTTTTATTTTGAAGCAGAGCAAGAAAGCTTCAGTAACACAGATATTTTTATATTTCTTCTTTTCTATGACAGACACTTTCAAACTGAAGAACCACAACCACATGTGATATGGGGGAAAAAATAATCAGAGAGTCACTGTTTCTCTCGATGAGCTGCGGCTAACAGGCTGCTGAGACGTGCCTGAGCAGCACTACTCACGCAGGCAGTGTGGCTGCTCTAACTTGTTAACATGGGCAAAAAAAAAAACAAAAAAAAACAAAAAACAGGTTTGGCAATGCTCATGCACTGCTGACACAGCCAGTGCGTTTCTGGAGTTAATTGTCCGCTGCAGTGCACTGCATTCTGGTCATCGTAGTTTTCTACTTCTTGAACAGAAGCCAATGCCACAGCCGCACTTCTGTTTTTTTTAAGTGACATAACGTCAACTTCAAAAGTAACTGCATCTTTCCACTGCCTAGACAGCATGAAAAGACCATCTTTTCGGTGACGAAATACCTTTTAAAGTCCTGTGAAAATCCTCCAATTTTACTTGAACAGCAGAGACAACTGTATCCTCGAGTTTTAAATGTGCTCCAGCAGCACCTCATGACTAATTAGAAACCAATGTGTGGAATGAGCCCAGACACAGTCAATACCCAGACTAAAAATGATTCATTCACATGTAGAACAAGTGAAACTGGTTTACCAGCCTCCATTTAGACCTTCCATTTATTCAGCTGCTTCTTTTTGATCAGTAACACACTAAGGAGAAATTATAAAGAAACCATGTTAAAAAAAACAACCAAAAAACAGGCTCACCTTCCCAACTTCTGTCCTTCGCCTCCGAAGGCCTTGAAGGCCAACTTGGGTTTGGTAAAGTCCTCGTCTCTGTGGTCCTCCATGTCTAGGTTGACCTGGCCCCCTCGAGACCGCTGCCTCAGCTCGAGGGGAATCTCCCTGCAGAGTGAAAATCAACAGGTGAACAGGGGGAATTTAGTTCTAAACGACTGTATATAGACCTGTCACCTGATAATTTTTTTTGTCATAAATGTAAGATGTCATTTTGAGACCATTTGATTCCATTGATATAATGATGATATCATAACACAACAATGCAAGTACATCATGTAAATATGAATATTCTCACCCCCTTCTGATTGCCTCAAGGAAGCTGGCATTTCCAGGGTCGTTGTAGTTTCTGAGCTCACCATTATCCAGACTGAACCCGGTCTTCCACAGCTTCAGCACCACGTGTACCTAACACACACAAACCAAACACACACACATAAACTCTAGTGAAGGCGCTCATTCTTCAGTATGAGTGTTTTTCCTACAATTAGCACTGGGACACATCAGGTCTACACACACACTGGTTCCAGGAGATAGCCACAGCCTGGCACTTGTTAGCAAGTTACCAGCTTTATGTAGCCTACAGCTTCATATTTTGGGAGGTTAATGAAGCATAAACTGCTTTGCTTCCACTTAATGCCAGCACATCCAGTTAGTGTGTCCTGCTCTGCAGTGGCCTGAAAGATGCACGGGGTTGCAACGAGACAACTTAAGAACTTAACCCTTACGGTAAATATATATTTTCAATATACTAAATGCAATTTTGTTTTTTAATTATCAAAGCCTGTGATATGTATCAATTATTTTCAGCAACACTGATTGTGACAGTACACCTAGTAGAAATAGCATGTATTATTTCCATATGACAAATAATGTTAAAAATGGCACCATCAGTTGGAAAATAGTAAAAATTACATATTCCAAAGCAAAAGAGAACGAACGATGTTTTTTATGCTTTGATGGCTGTGGGATCAAAAATTGCACTTTATATGGGTTTTTTTGCATTAAATATGAATGTCACATTTTTGTTTTCACTATTTATTTTCTGTACTCACATCCTGCTGGCTTTTGGAGGCATGCCTCTCTCCAGCCACATAGGCGGACTCCTCCTCAGGAGCTGCGCCTAGCCTGTAGCCTCCACCAATGAAGGCCTAAGTGGTGAGAGGAGACAATAAAAACAAGCAGGAGACAAGAGAAACACCAAGAGGAAACAGAATTACATACACAAGGTGATTAAATTACTGATCCTGCTGTTTGAGTCACAATAGATGTCTACAGATGCCATAGAAAATTGATATGGGACAAAAATGTGACAATAAAAAAGGAGGCCAAAAAAGGCGACTGACAGTGTTGTTGGGAGTTTCACCTTACCTTGGCTTTGCTGGATTCTCCTGGTCCACGTCCAGCCCGGTCCAGAGGCACAGCCCCATGTTCTTTTGCCCCCTTAAACAAATCCTCTACGACCTCATTGGTGCTCTTCTTTTTAGGAGGCCCGACGATCTGCTGCCCACTGCGCTCTGATCCACCCGCAAAAAACCTGGCAGGGTGTGAATGCAGATGATAAGTAACACAGCAGAAACAAAAAAGAGCAACCCATTTGCAGCAACATTTGCATTTACATATTATCAAATGTTGCGACCGCAACTCTTTATCACTTTGAAAAAACAACGTAAAATGTGTGTGTTCCTCGTCACTGTGCTGGCCTGCCTCAGTGGTCTAGCTATGTGGACTGTTCATTTTTTTATGGGTGCTGTAAAATGGATCAGGCATTAAAAAAATGTAAGCACTGAGGTGGTACATGTGTTTTTTAATTTTGGCTTAGGTGTGACACACACACAAAAAAATATTTTTATAAAAAAAAAAAAAAATTTATATTTATTTTTTAAATGAAAAAAGTCACACCACAGCCAGCTCCTCTGAAAAATAACACTCCCACAACATCAGCAAGGAAGCTAAGCAATTCCTGCTGTGGAGGAGGCTGCAGCAAAACACACTTTAGCCACCTAAAAAAAAACAAATATCAATCAATATCACTTTTATGTACATTATAATTGAATATTTGCTCTCTTTACCAACACAACAGCTGAAGGGGGCAGCGGTAGGCCAGCAATCTTGCCATTCAGTTTAGTAAAATTTTTCTTAATGGAGTCTGGTGTTTTTGTCATAATGTCTTCAAATCCCCATGTCAGTAATTGCTGACTTACGACAAGGTAAAGTGGTGACAATATTCAAAATATAATTTAGGCTACACTTAAACTGATTTTTTAGGTGGTTTAAAACTAATCAATGAATGCAGAGTGTGCTCAGTGCTGTTTGATTAAGTGTGCATGACATGGCAGTTTTCTACCACAAATTTGTTGTAAATAAACAGTTATGACTGTGATTGGGTCTACATCACAGATTGTATAAATAATAAAAGTATAGCAACCAGCTGAAAGAGGGCATATTTCCACTTGCTGTGGTGTAGTGGACAAACTTCCGTCAATAAATCAGTTCTCCCCTAGGGCTTGTGTACTGGGACGAGGACAGCAGTCCATTTAAATGGCCTAATGGAACTATAACCACTGCTCAACTAAACTGCATGTAACTTATTAATACTTCAAGCTGGCCTGAAAAATTGCCTGAGTAACATAATCCACCACAATAAACATGAACCCTACATTTGGTTTTGTCAAGATTTCTGTCATCATTTCACTGTACCCCATTTCAAGTATTTCACCATCAGTGCTGCATTACTTTAATCTGCTTACTGTCAGTTTGCTGGCAGGAGGAGATCGAAAAAACACACAAGGAAATAACGCCTCAATACTAAACAGGTGAGAACAAGTAAATAATACACCCATTGTGCACCACAAAACAAAACTGGTGATAAGATAAATAATGTGACAGTATTACTGACTCTAGATAACACCTGTACTTTTCAGTTCAGATGCTTACTAACTGTAGTAAAAACAGGATGTTTATATACCGAACACAGTCCTCTAACAACCAGTCCACAGCAGAGCCCCGCCAGCAGAATCTGTTGACGCTGCAGAAAAACCTCCAACGACCGGCTCACAGTGAATGAGTTGAGACCAAAAATAGTTTGGTGCATTCTGGAATCACCCCGCTAGGTGTGACTCTCCGCTATCAAAAGACTGTGAGGATGCACAGCTCAGACACGACTACAGCCCTCAACAACTGTCACAACCATTGAGGACAAAAATACCTCAGAGGGCTACTGTTACAATACGCAATCAACTGTGCAGTGACTTCATTCATTAATTATTAGTGGGTCCACTTTAATCTCTCTGAAGTGTCTGAGTGTGACACTCAACCAGGCCCATTGATGAGTATCTACAACTTATGTAAGCCAGTGATTTTTCTCGAACTATGAAAACTACATTTTTCTCGTTAGCAACTTTCCCATAACCGGCTGTCTGAAGAAAAGGTAAAGCAGTGGAAATACTCTCAATATAACATGCACTCACTTCTTCATCTGGCACTGTAAGTGTGAGTAACACATTTACTTAAGACGGATCAACACACTGGGAATTTAACTCACCTTTGGCCTTCCTCCTCATCGCTCTCCTCCTCTGCCTCATGCATCAGATCTCTGAAGGAGGTCACTCTGGGCTGAGAGCTAATGAGAAAGAAAAATTAAGAATGTTTGCATTGAATTGATGACTACCAACATTTAGGAACCATAATTTATAACAAATTAACATGGGATTTGTACACGGATGCTTTTTTTTTTAAAGAAAGGTCTGCAGCATCTATATTTCATGCATAAACTGAGACAGCTCAGCATGGACAGATATTGAATCTCTTTTATAGCTAGTTAGTAGAGCATTTTCCAGTGAGATTACTGGGCAGCAGCAGAGCAGTATGATGGCGACATGTGAGTCCTGAGTGATGAGGAAAGGGCAGGTGATCGTGGTGATTACACACAATGAATTTCAGCAAGAACTAATAAACATTTATCTTGAATTTTGGGTTACAGGATGAAATCACTGAACAATGAGTCTTTAAAGTTTACTGATGTGAACACAGCTGCACAGAGTAATGTCCCTGCTTGCTTTTTAAACTGGACTTTTGGACATAACGCTGTATAAGTGTGCCAATAATGTGGTGTTGATAAAAGCACTGGCAAGCTGTAAACATTACCTCGGCCCAGCAGACCGGGACACTGAGGAGCCTCCCTCAGGCTGAGGAAGCGTCACTATATCGTCGTCAGCTCCATCCTCAAAGAAACTGGCGAGTGCAAGCTGGAAGGAGGCAGAGTTAATGTCACAAAAGAAATCCTGATAGACAGCTCACCAACCCCGACTAATTATCTGACATGTGTCCAGGGTTGGACCACCCACCAAAAACCTGTCCTTTAGTGCAAATATACACAATTATTCAACAAGGCTCGCTGCTGGAGGTTGTTTTGCTTTACAAAACCACATCAGTTCAATGTATAGTAATATACCAGACAATACAAGAATGGACGTTACAAATAAAGGAGTATCCTTTGGCGTGTAAGTGTTTTTTTCTGGGCATTTTATTGTATGTTGAATTTTTATATTCATCTGTTAGATCATGATGGATTCACTCAGAGCCGGCTTATTTTCTTAATGTTATGAAAACTATGTCAACTGTTATTGTCCTTTTTATAGTAGATGTGTATTTTGCTGTATGTTTGCGTTGTGCAGTGTGAATGCGTATTTTTGTCTTGTCACCATGTAGTTGTGTAGACCCCAGGAAGAACAGCTGTTGCAATGCAAAAGCAAATGGGGATCTTATAAACCAACAAACAAGCTAATTGCTGGTAAAATATGTAAGTGGATACTAGATTTATTAGGTGGCAATCGATTTTGGAATCCACCAGCCACAATAAAAAGGTGGTCAGAAAATTAAATTTCCAGCCCTTCGAGTGTCATCTGTTACTGATGATCTTTCAGACAACATCCCAGCAAAAGTTACATAACTCAACTCCATCTACATCTGAGGCTGTTGTGTATTTTCATGTGAGATCTGTATTCACTACCCAGCTGATATTTACAGTCTCTTTCTCTGCTGTAACAGTGAAGGCCAGAGTGGCAAGGTATGCAGTTTTCCCATGGAACTGAGTGACTTTTGAACTATTGCCGCAGGTCGATCTTTTTAATCCACTGGTCTGGTATACCGACTCTGCATGCTAATTACATGAATGATAACAAATCCTACAGAACTGATTCCAGATTAGCACACAGGGATATGGGCACATCACACACCTACATATAAACATGCTAACACGTACACAACATGTTGATCTCAAAGCATGTAAACAAAAGACATTAAAGATAGTAAATATTTCAACATCGAGGAGTTTGTCTACTTTTTTTTTTCTTTTTTTTTTTTTTTTACAGCAAGGCAGTCAACCTTCATGTTGATTTTGTTTTGTTTTGTTCTGTTCTGTTCTTTGGTGCTGGGACTCTTCTTTTGGATCAATGCAGATGTAGTGAATGTTTTGGGATCTTTTGTCTTGTTCGTTTTGTTTTGGCTGTAGTGTTTCTATTGTTCTTCTTTTGAGTTATATGTTAATTGTTTAGGGCCCCCTCCCAAAAGCTTTAGGTAGCTTATTTGGGGTGTACCATTCACGTTTCTTCTCTTATATTGGGGTTTTATTTTATTCTGTATCACTATTTTTTTGAGGTGTCAATAAATTATGATAGTGATGATGATGAAACAGGTAAGCTGAATGATTTTAAACCTGTATATCTATTTTCATGTGTGTTGTAAGTATACCTATATTATAAAAATGTTGCAAATTAACAGGATATGGTGTATCAGTTGAAATAAGGTAAACAGTAAACGGTAAATATAACTAAATAAGTACAGATGTATTTACTAGACATTTATGTATAAAATACTGAATCAACACGACAGGCTATTTCCTAAGATAATATACCAACTAGTGGTTGACAGATTATCTGCCTCGCCGATTATTGGGGCCGATATTTAACATTTTGCCAATTATCTGTATCAGCATTTTATTTTAATTATTGCTGATAAAATAAATTACTTAAAAAGTGCAAAGAAAGTGTCAGCTGGGGAGGAACCATAACTTTGTAAAACCTGGGTAGCTATTTTTATTTCTTCATATTTATTTAAATTTTCCATTGACTTTATAAGGAAAAAAGTTGCTGGGGACTTTCTGTATATGGTGTTAAAGGTTTCAGTTTTGATTTAACATTTGCTGAAGGCATTAAACAAAGTTTTGTGTTAGAGTTTAACTTAAAAATTCTAAACATTGACAGAAAGATTTTCATTTTTATTGTAAATGCGCATCAGTTCTAAATATCGGTTACCGGTCTCATCAACTTCTTGTAATTAGTATGGGCCCTGAATAAACAATATCGGTCGACCTCAACTCTTATGATGGCGCACTTAACATGTAGGGTGTTACATTGTTAACATTACTATACATTTGGCAATGATGGCAGTGTTGCAGGATGTAAAAAGCAGTGTACATGGTTTGGCAGAGATATATTTTGAGTTGTGGTATTGTGCTGGTTAGTTTTAGGGCTGTTTTTTTTTTTTTTTTTTTTGTCTTTGGGCTGGTTTATCACACAAACACAGCAACCCTGGTGGAGGCGCTAGTCTGATCAGAAAACTAATCCTGACAGTCACTCAGTTTCGTTTTCTGTCGCTCTTTAACTCCACAAACAGACAGATATGTGTTTTTAGTTTTTTTCCAAACACTAATATTATGCCCCAACGGGACAACTGATGTTGTACCTTCAGAAGCTAACCATTCATCTTTCTATGGTTAACTGGCATTAATATACATGGGTACAGGCTAACGCTAGCTAGCTCGGCTCAATGGACTCACAGCAGACTAGCGTTAGCCAAACTTAATGACAACCTGTTTTATAATGAGACGTGAGGACTGGACATTTTAGGGACATTGGCTGAGCCTGCTAACTAAATGTACAACAGCCGCGTTGTTTGGTCACAGACAGCGCTCGGGCCATTGTCAAACGGTGACTTGCACAAATTACCGGCAACACAGGCTAACGTTAGCCGGCGAGCTATCCGCCTGACACATGCTCATGTCCCCGCAGTTTCCTTCTCGTTCCCTGACGCACAGTCCACCGCAACTCAACGGGAAGACGCCCAAAAGACGTACCTGCAGGTTCCAGCCGGCGGACTCCAGGAAAAAGCGGGCCCTCTCCTCGTCCACATCAGTAACAGCGACGAACTCCCTCACAGACTCCTCTTGGCTCGCCATTTTGATTTGCTCCTGCAGCTACTTGTCCGCCTCCACCTGGGAAACAAGCAACAAACGATGGTTCCTATCTGGTTCCACAGCGATGAATGCGACGACACAGACGCAGAAAAACTTCATGGAATAAAAAAGATAACTTGTGGTTTAAAATTTGTGTATCCTTTAACATTAAGCGGCGCTATATTTAATCGTAATAATCTACTGTCAGTTTCATTTGATTATGGCACTTTCTACTTTGCCATGATTGCTAACATTATTTTGACCAGGAGGTGGCAATATATCCACACGTTACACAAAACTACAGTAACTCGTCAACATAAAGACTCTGGTTTGGAACAAAGGTCTGAAATAATGACCCAAGGATCACAGAGGAACACCAGTCAGTAGGTCTGGGTATATATGACTACACGAGTCTTGTGTTTCCATATGTTTTGCATATGTTTTTTATGATAAAAATTCTGTAACAAATGACATTTCAGGTCATCACTAAAAAAAAGCCATGGATTATTATTATTATTTAATTTTTTTGCATCTTTTATTTCCAATACAAATTCTGTACTGTTAGAATGCATGTATTATGTTAGGTTACAAACATAATCAATTTGTGACCATAACATTTGTAATATTACCAGTACTAGTATTATTTTCAAGCATGTATGCTATATATTGACCATTACAGTACACTGAAACCCTGATCAAATTAGTTTGATTTTCTATCAAAAACATTGGAAATAAAAGAAATAAGCAATTATTATTTTATTTATTTATTTTTTCTTTAAAATTATTATTTTTTTATTATTTTTTTGTTTTGTTTTGTTTTGGGTTTTTTTTTTTGTGCTAATTTTCAGATAGTTTTCATGTACTTTTTCTAATTTCTTGCCAATTTTGGGGACTGTAAATCTGTTCAGTTAAGATATGTTGAAAAAATATGATGACCTTTGAAAATCCCATCACACAGAGCCCTCATGCCTTGAGTCTAAGGTCTAACTTCCTGTAGGTGGTGAACTGTAAAGGCAGACTGTTTAAAGACACAGCAACATCTAGTGGATGTCTATAGCATAATAAACCTAAACCGAATGGTACAGATACCGCAATCAGGTTAAGTTCAACACATTTTTAAAATGTGCTCTACCAAATGGTTGAGCAGAACTTTAAAGGGATAAGTTTAAGTACAGCTGATAAAAGCTAATATTTTCTGCAGAAAAGGATACTGATAATACGCTTGATTAAAAATGTATGTACCTTAAAGTTGTATCATTGACTTACACTGTGAGTTGGCTGTCTCTAATGATGTCGAGGTTATTTTTCTTTGAGTCTGAGGCTGCTCATAGACATTATTATGGTGTTATCTCATCTCATTAATCTGATTCCATCCCATCTCATCAAGATGTGACACCTCAGTGTGAAACCACAGAGCTCCCAATCCAGCAGTCAGATCTTAATCTGCATCTTATCGCACTTTTCAGCTTCAATCTCTTGTTTGTCTTCTTGTGCGAGCGTGAAGCAGATACTGACTGAAGAGTGGGACACCTGACCTCTGACAAAAGCGTTCCAGTAAACATGCGCCTCTGATTTCAATATGATAAAACAGATGGAGAGAATATTCCCATGGGAGATAAAGCTTTGTACCCCTGCGAAGGTGTCTGATGGCGGGCTGGTCAGATGGCACAAAGTAATAAGTACCAGACAGATTGGGAGGATCTTAATTGTTTCTGCGGGGGAAAGGGTTGATGGGGTTGGCTGTTGGCTGTTTGATCTTCAAGGCTAATTAATCTGTAGCAAAGTGAGAAAACCATGTTGTCACCTCGCCTCGTGAAGCACAGCCCCCATCTCTCCCTCAGATGCACACAAAGAACAAGATGAAAACAGAAAAACACAGAGCATTACACATAGGGGGTTTAAGTGGCAGTGATCATATACAGTTTCCCCCTCTGGATGTTTTTAGCTCCGGGGTCTGTACGATGAGGCAACAGCATCCAGATACAGGGCAAGAGAGGGACAGAGACAAAGGAGACAATGGCAAGAAGAGGAAGATGCTTAAACCTACAGACTGATGCATTAAAATGCAGAAAATGTGTGAGAAAAAAATGACAAAGAAACAAGACAAATTAAGTGCAGAGATAACAATGACAACCTAGCAGGGAACATTCCAATAATACTGGCTAACGTTACCTACAAGTTACCAAAATGTTTTAAAGGAAGCATTTTAATCTGATGTTCACAGAACATTTTGAGGATGTTTAACAATTTCAAATAATGTTCCTGCAAGGATACATCCTGAGTAAGTCTTTTATAAAACATTTCCACAATGTTACATGAGAACAAAGAGAGAACATTTTAACAGCAGCATTCAAAACATGTTATTGAGGCCTGAGATTGCAGACCTTTTAATATAAATGTAATGTAATGTGATTTTTTTTTTTTTTTTTTTTACGTTTATAGAGAATGTTATCCAGACTTTAAGAAGAACGTTCTAGGAACTGAAAGAAGACTTGCCGTTGAAAATGTCACCCAAACATTGCATTGGTTGCATTGCATAATTCTCAGAACGTTCTTAGAACCAAAAATTAATAGCTGGGCAGGCATAAGTATTGTGCAGCAGCTGTGTACCTGAAGCCTGCCACACACAAATACTGTAGGTTAGGAGAAAGGACAAAACAGTCATGGTAAATAAACCATAAATCAGGTGACGGGTTGACAGCATTAAATGTTGCCTCAGGAAACCCTGAAGGCGTGTGTGTTGACGTATGTATGTGCTCTATCCTTCCATGAGGCCGGTGTTGTTGTCGTGTTATGTTACCACCCGTGTATATAGTATCAGTAGGTTAGAGGCAGACGGTGGACACTGACATGTCAGCAGAGGTTAAGTCAAATGTCAGAACATGGAGAGGAGTGTATGAGCCGCAACATAAAACATTACACAGATGGGAACTGATTCAAAGAACCTGATGTTAAAAAATTCAAAGTGTATCAATGTGTTTAAAAACAGTCACTGGGTGAGTTGGAGAGATATGCTATCATATATTTTTTGGTTTAGTTTGCTGGCTGAGGCTGATAGCCACAGGCTTTTTGAATAAACGTTTTGCACCCAGTGAGCAACTTTCATAGGAATAAGTCTTTGAAAGCAGGCGTCCAATTCTTCTTATAATTATGCGTTTAGAGGTCATTCCAGCTCGTTCTCACTCTAAACTTGGAAAATATCGCTGCTTTGACAGTGCTTTTGGCGTAAGATTGTGATGCACAAAGCCACCTTTCGCATGTGCAGGAAATGCCCCTGGATGGTGTCAGGTGAGAGCACACTGTTAAAAATAACAAACCCTGGACATTCAAACGGGTGTGTAGTGTTCGTTTCCTGTCTACATGGGATTTTTTTTTTCTCTTCCACCTTCCCCAAATCCTAATCATCAGGGACTTTGCTGCCTTACCATCCACACAAGCATGTGCGTTTGTTGATATTCAAGCATGGGTTGCTATGTGTTTTTGTTTCCTTAACATAACCACATGCTGTGCCATCCCATCATGTGCATTTGTAAACATCATAGTAACTCCATCCCCAAACATTACCAGCAGACGCAGAAAAATATCTTAAACGGAATATATAAACGTGGAAGTCCACTTCAAAGTGGCAAAATGTGATGAACTGCAAAGTAACACACGTGACGACCAGGGATGAGAAAGTATTGGTCATTCATGTTTCTGACTCGCTGCCGAATTGATCGTCTAAATGTGCTGAGGAATTGGTGCTAAGGTAAGCCCCGTTCTCTCGTCCAAAAAAATTGCCACCTCTGGTTCAAAAAATACAAGATGGTGATAGTCAAAATGCCAAACTCAAGGCTTCAGAACAAAAGTCCACAAACCAGTGGTTGATGTCACGGTGGCTACGACCATTATTTTATAAAATTGCTTTTTATTTTGAAGTTTGTGTACAGCTTATGAATATGAGAAAACATGTTAATTAGTGAGCTTTGGTGTTGGCAGGCATAATTTTGAAACATCTGTGGCGCCTTGCTTTTAGCCTTTTTGCAAAGCTTATCACCCCTAACCCCATAGTTAATGTACACAAATAAATATTTTCTAAAACGTCAAAATATTACTTTAAAAATATAACAACGTGTATTGCAGTAACAGGAAGTTTAATCATATGGGGAAAGTTAGTTTTAAGTCTTTAGTCTTAATACATATTTTAAACCCTTAAAGGTCTTTTAAGAGCCGTATTGCAGTACAGTTACATTATCATGACTAACGAGTATTTGAAAAGTCAAATAATAACAGTACCGCACATTTTGGATGAATATTCAGAATGATTCAACCTTTTGCACTTTGCCAGTAAAAGAAAAACACACTCATGTTCTAAGATGCCTCACACAGCAAAGCACAGTTATTTAACCTTGAGCAACCTGCAGGAGGTCAGTGACCGTCAGGTGAAATGATGTCTCATAAAAGTGAAGCTATTGGAGGAGGTTTATTAGGACAAGCATCAATAAGACCCTTAGACCCAAGAACATCCCACTACCACCTCCCTGTCCCCCACCCCTCTAAATCACATACGCACAAGTTGTGCAATTATCCTGCTCCTCTTTCCTCCCTCAGGCAGTGGTGTCATGTCGTAAAGAGAAACACAGCATCGTTTATGACTCCTGACAGTTAGTTAGTGAAGGCTGGGTCTCATCATTGCTCGTCAGTTTCGGGGAAGCACCTAACCTTTTGACCGAAGGGTACTTTTAAATAATACTTTATGGAAAGCAAATGAGAAGCAAGGGCACACAGGAGCCTCATTAAAATAAGAATTTTTTTTATCTCTTGCCTATTATATTGAATGTGTGGCGTTTTTGTACTGATCTAAGCATGCATCATTGATACTGACTTGAAGACAGTGTTCTTTGTACACTAGTTTCCTTATTTTGCTCTTTGTTTGCTGTTAGACTTGTTGTCCTCCTTCTCTCGCTCACCCTCCTCCTGGCAGGAGTGTCAAGCAGAACAATAAATCTCCCTTCAGGCAGGCAGTAGCTAATAGTGACAATGCTGTCTGAGGGGGTCAAGGCCTTGTGTTAACTTAACTACCCTGCTAAAGGTCAACAGTGTCACAAAGCATTAGTTCTTTGGAGAGGATTCCCAAAACAAGACTGCACATGATGTACGGGCAGCAGACATGAGTGATGTTGGGCTTCGTATAATACAAAAAACAGCCCATTCTCATTCAGAAGTCATGAGATACTGTAGATTTGTCATGCCAATGCCAAAAGCCACCTTCCACAGTGGTATGATACGCCACTAGGTGGCATAAGCTTTTAGAATGGGCGGATGGCACAATGTACGGCAGTAGCAGTAGGATAGGATGCTTCTTCCATTGGTTGCAGCATCCCGGAATGCCAACAGCACACGGAGGAGGATACCTGGAGTGTAATGTAGACGTGAAAGTCCATTGACAAAGCGGCAATATGTAACAACTTGGGATGAGAATGTTCGTCAATAACTCCTAATCCAGTTGGTTATCCTGTTGCATCATAAATGCATCAGTATCATCTTCAATTTGATTTAACTTACAAAACAGCTCTGTGATGTTTTTCTCAAGAGTAAA
Source organism: Plectropomus leopardus (assembly GCF_008729295.1). NCBI lineage: Eukaryota > Metazoa > Chordata > Actinopteri > Perciformes > Serranidae > Plectropomus > Plectropomus leopardus. The sequence goes on along the minus strand of NC_056470.1, from coordinate 720,378 downwards.
TCATTGTATTCATTTTTTGAGTTTACCACTGACTTTGTGGCGAACAGGCTGTTATGATCTCCGTGTCATATTCTATGACAAGGAGCCGGAGGATTTTTAGACCCTGTGCTATGATATTCATCGTGCTTGTATCAATGTCATCACCAACGGTGGTTTAGTCCGTTGAAACCATTGGTGGTTTCACAATGTTACACTGGTATTTCCCTTCAGGAGGACTTTGAAGACCAAGACAAACACCACTATAGAAGTCCAGGTGAAGCTAGCTCCAACAATGGTTGCCCTGAGGGTCACTGTCAACGTGGGGCTTTGTTTCCACCCATCAAAAGCCTGACCATAATTACAAACTGTCAGAACAATTTCTTGGAATCTGGCTGACATAATACCATTGGGATGTACCTTACATCATTCTGTAATGTGTTAAACATGCTGAAAGTAATTAGTATTAGTAAGTGAGGGGCCGAAAGGAAGTATTTAACCTTCATGAGATGCTGTAGACCATTGATTTTTAAAGTGTGCCTCAGCAAATTGGGGCAAAAATGAGGAAAATGCTTCTATATAGCAGCAGGCAACAGTTTTTAGTGATAAAGCTCTAAAAATACACTGTATACTACCTAACAGCAGACAGATAATAAGCAGCTGGAGATCTCATGGGCGTAGGTATACTAAGAGGTTAGGTTTTGGAAAAGAAACAGGGTTGGACTTTGTCTTACTACATAAGTTATGTACTGAGCCTACAGTTACATACTTAACGTAAAGATAAATTTAAACAAATTTACATATGGTTAGGTTCTGGAAAAAGAAACATGGATGTGCGATGTCAAGTTAGGTATTTGATGTATAGTTATGTATTTAGCATTAAGTTACATACCTAACATTAAGTTACATAAAGTTATGTAGGTTGGTTTAGGAAAAGAAACGTGGTTGGGCGTTGTCACGTTACGTGGCTTTCTTGATGTAAAGTTCAAAACTTAGCATAAAGTTATGGAGTTACGTAAAGTTACATTGGTTAGGTTTAGGAAAAGAAACATGGTTGGGCATTGTCACGTTACGTACTTAATGTAATGTGATGTACTAAGCGTAAAGTCACATACTAAACGTAAAGTTATGTACTTATAATGTCATAAAAGAAACATAAATGGTCATTTCTAGTTACATACTTAAGGTAAAGTTCAGCACTGAATGTAATGTTATGTTCTTAGTGTAAGGTTATGGTTTAGGAAAATAAAAATGGCTGGAAGTTCACACGTTACAGACTTAATGTAAAATTACGTACTTAGTGTAAATATATATGTTGGTTAGGGTTAGGTTTAGTTATTTTTAAAAATAAAGTAACATAAGTTAGGTTTTGGTAAAAGACACATCACTGGCAGTTTCTAGTTCTGTTCTTGATGTAAAGTTACGTACTTAGTATAAAGTGACATAGATAAGTTTAGATTTAGGAAAAGAAACATCACCCAAAAATCACCCCAAATTAATACAGTTTTACGCAAGGCATGTACACCAGTCTCCTGGGTGAAAGTTGACCCATCCACCACCCCGAACGACATCCTTACACTGATTTTTACTCTTTGTATTATTTCCTTGTAAACTCCCATTGGCGCATTGGTCACGCAATCTCAGCTTTCCCAATTATATGGGTGATCTACAAATGATTGGCTTATGATTAAGTGGGTTATATATGAATTCTGATGCATTACTTTGCTTAGGTTTACATATGCATGACACTTGCCTGTAGAATTACTGTACTGTACTGTACTTTTTTAATTTTTACTAATCACATTCCGACATTGTCAAAATCTTGCAGAGAAATACCCCAACGCTGCTGTAGGCAAATGATATCTACAGTCTCAATCATCGCTGTGAGTTTTCCCTGGAGTGACACAGAGCAGGGCGGATATCCACACAATATCATCTCTGGTTTTTATCTCACTTTGTTTTGCTTTAGCCCATGAGGCTATACAGTGTGAGGAAAGAGAAACAGTCCGGTATCAACAGGAAGGAGGAAAGAGGAAGCGCCTTATTATCTCTGTTGCCATTATACTGTTTAACCCACCCATTAGTCTTGCCTGCATCTCAATAGGTGCTTCTCTGCACGTGCACATACTTGAAAACTGTCTCTCTCTCTCCAAAAACACAAAAACCAGAGCCAGCTCCATTTCTATCTCCATGGCAGCAGACAATCATCTGATACAGTTGGCAGAACCGGGTCTCTCTGTGGGGACCAGACAGGAGTCTGACCTACATATGACAAGAGAGTGTCCGCTGTAAGTCACCTCGGATGAAATGGTCTGCATATTGTAGCAGATCACAGAGTATATAGATCATCATATAGCAGCAGCGAGGAGGCCGCAGGCACTACAACGCTGTGAAGGGGGCAATTGAAAAGGATCCAATCCATTTTCTTATTACCCCAGCAGGCAGCTATAAATCTGGACATGGCCCTCTACTCTCCTCTCCCACTGCCAGAGAGAGATTTACTACAACCAGCATGCTGCCTCCCCATGCTTCTCTGTCTCCTCTTCCTTTATTTTCACACCTTTGTCTCTTCCTTTCTCTTCTTCCCTGACTACGTTTCCTTGTTTCAATCGATGCATTTTCTCTCTCCACATCCCAGTGACACAGAGGGTCAAACACCCACCACTCCCTCATTGTGACTGAGAGACACGCACTGACACGTCAGCGAACAAGTTTTAATTAAACCCAGTGATTTACAGCTGACAGAGCGGCTGCAAATGAAGCCAGTGAATGACGCAGAGTAAAATTAAAACAAAATTGATGCAGTTTATTCAATAGAAAATGTACTGAATTTGCTTTCTTGTGCACTTTCAAGTCTAAATTCAGGTAATTTGGGATAAAGAGTCACTCTGAGGTGTGTTTAACCCTTTGAAACCTGTGCAAATTGGCTTGATTTCTTTGAAAAACTAAAAAAGACAGAAACTTGCAATTAGCTTCGATTAAACAGTTTAAATACTTTTAAAACAGTCTGAAAGCAGCACAAGAGACGTGATGATAATCCAGGTTTCAAAGGGTTAACAGATTTATCTACAGTGGACAGAGCAGATGTGTCATTTGGTTAATTTAACTCCTTAATTGAAAATATTTAAATCAAATGGGCTCGCATGCAATAAAGGGTTTCATCAGGTTTATTACATCACCATCTGGTGCAAGCAGCTAATGAAACCTAACACATAAAGTTCATATATCTGGCAGTAGTACATAGCATCTGAGTCCACCAATTGGAAGATCGGCGGTTCGATCCCCGGCTTCTCCAGTCTGTATGTCAAAGTATCCTTGAGCAAGATCCAAACCCCAAATTTCTCCCTTCCATCGGTGTGTGAGCGTGAGAATAGTTACTAAGTAGCCATACACCTTGCACAGCGTGTGACTGTGTGATTGTGATACGTAGAGTAAACCATAAGCAGCATGACATAAAAACATAGGTATAGGCATAAAGACAAGAAGGCAAAAGCTATATTGGATAGGGATCTGAGAAATTTGGAGGCACCTTTAGCTCTTTGTCATGTTTCTCAGGCCATTCCTGAGCAGTTTTTGTGGTGGTGAATTGTCTGAAACAGTGTTTGGTGCTTATCAGGTTGTGTTCCCATGAATGCAAGGACCAAAGGTTTCCCAGCAGAACACTAAATTATTACAAGACGATCAATGTTATTCACTTCACCTGCCAGTGTACATATATTCAACATTCAAACGTTACGGTAGCTATGTCCATTATTCATAGTCTATGATCTGGACAGATGTGGAATCAATCCTGGTTTGTCAAGAAAGCAAATAAGTGTTTTTCCAAAGATGTTAAACAATTTCCCCCATTGTAAATCTAGAAGAAAACTGGCCAAAAAAGTAAATTATCTCAGACCGTATAGTGAAAGTATTAACTTCAGCATGAGAAAAGAAAAGGCCTTCTACCAGTTAACCCTTTTGTCGGCTTGACTACTGTCAATATCATTGCAAGAAGGCAAGGAGTGACTTCAGAAAAAATTACGCAAAACTTAAAAATTAGTAAAAAAAAAAAAAAAAGAAAAAAAGAAAAAGACAATTGGCAAAAAAAGAACAGAGAAGGAACAAACAAAGAAAATGGGAAAATAAAAAAGACAAACAAAACAAAAATAAGGAACTGACCTTAAAAAAGTGCTTCAAAATTAAAATAATTCTATAAACATAATTTTAAATATGTATTTATGTTACTTAGAAATATAGTTTTGTGGACATTTTTCCCTAGCATAAAAAAAAATCTTAATCTACTAATTTCTTACAATATGACATTTCATGCAAAGTTGCTGATTGCCTTTTTTTCCATGTTCTTGAAAGAAATCAAACTGCCTTGTAAAAGGTGTCTGAAGGCAGCACAAGAAAACTGTCAATCCAGTTTTAAAGGATTAAAAAAGCTTATTGCAAAGAGAATGAGAATACTAGCTTTGAAGATACTTCATTTTTTCTGAGACATAGACTAATCTGACTGCACGTAATTGCTCCAAATTTAGCAATACTGCTTTAGAAAGAAATATTTGAATTAACCAAGTTTATAATGTTTACATTATTACTGTGTTTTTGTTATCAGCAATAACCATCAAGAGCGAAACACAGTAAATACAGTCGGGGCCTCATGTGTCCATTTAAATAGCACCTGATAACATTCAGTGCATCCACGTTTGAACTTACAAAGCGAGTCAATGAGCCTGTGTAATCATCAGTGCAATAAAGCCGCAGGCACTGTGAGCCGCCGTTAATGGCTACTAAACCTAAATCAAACTCCGATAAAAACATCCTATAAACGGACTTCAGACAAACCCTGTCTCTTTGTGTGTTTTATTACCACACCAGAGCATCAAGGCAGCCTCCAAGGCCCTTTCAAAGCCTTTACATGCCCAATACTGGCACTACACACACACACACACACACACACTAGTACACACTCTGTTTGGGGTAATACCACATGACATTCCACTAAATACCTCCCAGAAATCCCCCCCTACTGCAGCTTTCCAGCATTTTTATTGGTGCTGATGGAGAGAGACCAGGGTCACCGTGGTAACCACATGCTCGGGTGGATGCAGGACCTCATCTGGCAGTGTATAGGCGTCTGTGCCATGCCTGCGAGGAAACTGTCCCAGATCTGGGTTGACATTTGGCAGCCTTTAGTGTCTGCGTGTCTGTAGAAAGGATGCATTGGTGGTGGGGGAAGGGCTGGTGACTCTGGTCAATGGTGAATATGAATATCTTTCTTTTTTTTTTAAGTCCAATGAGAACACTTGGATGCATTCTGGAGCTCTGACACCATTTCCATGTGTTTTTGGCTTTGCTTTTGTTAGCTTTTCACCATATCTAAAGCTGCAGAGTTATGGTCGGGATGGAGAGACGGGGTAAAATATTGATTTGCCTCATCCAAACTGGGCCTTTTTTAACACACAACACAGATGCTCTCAAGTGTCTTCTTTTTCATCAGAATTAAAGATTCTCTTTTCTCTGTCTCTTCATCTTCCCAGTTTTTTTGGGGGGGGACTTTGAATTTCTGGTTCAGTCATCACACTTTAAAAAGGCTTAGTTTCTCTCCATCTATGCATGTGCTTATGTAAGCCACTGACATGGCATTGTCGCATAAAGAGGAAGACGGAGAGCGGGTAGAAAGACAGAGAGAAATAGACCAGGACACAAAGCAATGAGTTGGAAAGACTGAGCGCGATTAACAGGATTATTCAGATGTGTGACTGTTGCTAAAGCCTTACACTGTCCCTGATGATAAATAGGTGTAATGACTAAATCAATTAATACCTCAGCAGCAGCAGAATAACCATCTGCAGTGGATCAGTGACTGTGCTTTTACTGCGGTTGAAAGCTTTTTTTCACTTTCTGCAACGTCTCTTTGTAGATGATACATAGATTGGGAGCTAGTAAACATTTTTTGGCTGTACACTGCAAAAAAAAATAAATTTAATGGCCTGTGACTGATGTGTGATGATATCAATAAACTTCCTTGAAACTTCCTTTCTTGGCTTCTTCTCATTATCTGCTTGTTTGACTAACAGCTGTAAGCCTTATGTTCAAATCCCAGTGATTTTGACGGTAGACAAAAAGGCACTGTAGATGAATACACACTTGCTCCTCTCTTATTCATAATAACGACATTTCAGCCGTGGGGCTTCATCGGATGACTACATGAGATCTGGTAGAGTGCATCAGTCAAATGACCAACCTCTAACCCCATGATGACATCATCAGTTCAGTGCTTTCTGCTTTGATTTCAAGTGCAGACAGTCAGATTTTCACAGTTTTAGACATGAACTTTGGTGTCAGTGATCATCAGGATATCATCATGTCAATTCAATCTGCCTCTGCAGTGGACAACTCTTCAGTTAATAATCAAATTTAGGGGCACCTGGTAGCTCAGTGGATAGCGCAGTATGTACAGAGGCTGTGTTCAAGCCCAGCTTTGGCCCTATGCTGCATGTCTCCCCCTCTCTCTTCCCCCCTTTCACACTCACACTGTCCTGTCAATTAAAGGCAATAAAAACTCCCAAAAAAATTTCTTCAAAAAAATGAAAAAAATAATCAATTACAGTACATAACTTTTAACTGGTTGTGTGAATGCCTCCCCTCCAAAAAGTCTCTTATAATCCTCACCTCTGTCTTTTAAAATAGCAGTGTGTAAGATTTTGTGGCATCTAGTGGTGAGACTATAGACTGCAACCAACTGAAACTTCTCTTGTGCCAAGCGTGCAGAAGAATTAAAACTCACGTGAAAATACAAATGACCGTATCTCGATCCAGAGTTTGATTTGTAAGCCCATTGTCATTCCAAAGTCATGAAATACTGCCACTTTTGCAGAGGTTTCAGTGTGAGATCCCAATGCCACTTCTTGTGTCTGCACGATGCACTGCTGGACAGCGGAAGCTGAGAATGAAGCTGGACTGAACCACACGTTGTGTTACTTTACGCTGGTGGGCAGGTGGATGGCACCTGCTGCGGCAGACACGCAGACAGTCAGTGCTACTTGAGAATGCGTTCAGATGGAACCTGTCACGTCCACATGATACGCCAGAGGTGTCAGCGTCAGGTTGAAAAGCTTCCAGTAACAACATAACAGAGGGTGGCGGAAGGGGCAGTGGATGGATCCAACAAACGTCAGACTTTCATGAGGGAGTCCTGTGTTGATGATTTTTTTTTTACACCTAACATGTGGCTCCTTCCCCTAATCCTAACCATCCACGCCAGCATGTGCATTTGTTGATGTTCTGCCGTTGGTTGCCATGTGCTTGTGTTGTCTAAATATAACCACGTGCAGCCTCATTCTAAGTTGTCCCATGCAACATGTGACAACTTAGAATGACAACATGTTGAAACAACATGGCAGACTGAGTGAAGGATGACCTGCTGTGTATATAGATATAACGGCTCATAACGAAAACACCTTTCTTTTTTTCAGGTGATTATACACTAATAAAACAGAGTTATAAATATTATATGCCATATCTGCCAATATATCCCACTAAATACTATATCATTAAAATAATGATACCTAAGTGCTTGTTTAAAAACAGGGCTAACATAAGCATCATTTGTGCCATTTGCTTCTCGCCTTTATTCAAATCAGTTTAGAGGGAGGAAGCGGGCTGAGGAAAGCAGGCCAAAGTTGTGCTGCAGACACTCGGTGTCGGTTACAGAGTCAGCCAGCGCAGAGAAAGCGATACCCGGCCTGTGCATGGAGATAACGAGGAGACAGAGGCGCAGCCCCAATCACACATGAAAGGGATTTTTGGAGGCTGAGTCGGGCTTCTTTTTCCCTGGAGTCCCTCCACCCCTCCGTCACACAAACACACACACACACACACACACACGGCAGCACACTTTTCATCCCCGTCTTTCACTTTCTTTTGCACATACACATGTAGCTCCTGGCTCCCTCCTCCTCCTCTCTCTGATTCTCACAAAGACAAAACAAGTCCTTGGATCTTGTGACACTGTCACTGCTGCGCTATCTTTGTATGTTTTTCTTGCTGTCTGGGCCTTTTTCCTGCCACTCTCTCAAACTGTCTATCATTCCTCACCCCTCTTCTCTCCTGTTATCCTCCTACAGACATACTCTCACTCTTTTAACATTTGTGATTTGATAAGACACTTGCAAGTCCCGTTTTGTCTCCGCATCCGCCAGAATAACTCAACAAGGGGAGTAAATATATTCTTTTCTAAATGCGTCCATCTAACAGCTTCTTCTCTCCTGTTTTTGTTTTATCCACCTTCCCTTTTCCTCATCCCTGTTTCCTCTGGTGCCGTTTCCTCCCACTCTTCCAGAGGTGGGCGTTATCAGACAGGAAATAGAGGAGAGTGGCTTCCTGTCCCATATACCCAGTACACTATAATGGTGCCAATGTAAAAAGAAAAGTCAGACTGTTTATCAAATATTCAGCGGATGCAGCCGAGAGCTCACTTGAACATTACATCAATTTTTAATTGAGGGCCCTGAGAGGCGTCCATTACCGTTTTTCTCCTGTCTCATTTGTGTGCATACGGCTTTATGTGTGCATGCATTAACGCTATAATTACATCATGACTTTCAGCCACACCACAGTGAATTAAATATTTCTGCCATAATGTATTCAGCTTCATATCAGCTTGGAGCAACGTCTTTATAGTGAAGATGCAGATGTGGTGAGGCTAACAGGAGCTGCTTTCACCAGCTGCTCATAAGTTAGCCATATTAACTAAAGTCTATGACAGCGTAAGTGTTAGTTATAGTGCTTTAGTTTTTAAGTGGACCCTCACATCAACTAAGGAAAACTACCCCAAGAAACTCTATAACAGGGAAAACAATGTAGAAACCTCAGGAAGAGCAACTGAGGAGGGATCCCTCTTCCAGGACGGACAGATGTGCAATAGATGTCGTAAAAAACATTAAATTACAGTAGATGACAAAATTATATATACGAAAGAGAGAGAGGAAAAGAGAAAGAGAGGGAGGAAGAGAGGGGGAGAAGTGCACAACAACAATAATGGTAACAATAATATAACAATCATAACAGACACAAAATAATAAATGTCATTTGTGATAGCATGCAATGTTACATGCAAATATTGTAGTTTAAGTAAGTGGCAATAACAGTGTGTGTATTACAAATGGAGGCAAAACTGATAATAATGACATTAGAGGTTGGCGTCGAAAGGGACCACAGCATCAGCGCAACCAAGACCCATGTCACAGGCGCAGCCACAGACAGGACCACAGCAACAGCACAACCAAGACCACGATCCAGACTGAGCCATTGAGCTAACCGAAAGATATTTATCCACTGATTTACAGATGTTTCATTTTCCCTGTCAGTCTATAGGGAAAAGTGTTTTTGGGCCATGTGGCAACCCCTGACGGATCTTCTTCAAATGTGTGGCCACTACAAAAATTGGTTTCAATCACTGACGGGATGTAGCTACCGTGACCCATTTCTTTTTGGACTCCCAGTTTGAAGCCTCAAGTTCAATTTTTTAGCATCATTCCCTCAGTTTTAACCCTTTCAACCCTGATAAAAGAAGAAGAAAGAAGGCAATAAGCAATGAAGAAGAACTGACCCAAAATTGACCAAGACTAATTTTACAGCAATTATGATTATGATTATTATTATTACCAATAATATTAATCATCATAATAATAAAAATAAAAATGAATTAAATAAATAAAGGGAAACAACCTTCGAAGAGTGCTCACATTTTTTTAAAATAATTTTGTCACATAATATTTAATTATGTAATTCACTTTAACACAAATTGGCTGAGGGCTCAAAGGATTAAATACTTGTGAAAGTTTTCCGAAACCAGCAGAAGAAAAGTAATATCACTTCAGGTTTCAAAGGGTTTATGTAGCAAATTCCTAGTCTCAAACAACAAGAGCAGTTACTGCAAACAAAAGACTGTCCTTTCTTTATTAGTGATGGATGTACAAATAGCTGATGTATCCCTAGATCAGTCAGCAGCACACTCCCAACTTGCTCATTAGGATCACCTCTACAACTCCGCTCATGTAAAAACACGTTCACACCTGCTCTCGTCTGTACTCCTGAAGAGTCATCTGTCAAACACTGAAACATCACAGCTATGTGAGCTATGCAGCCCACACCTCACACTGATGGTGCCGCAAACTTTAATGAGCCCATATAGCATCATCATAAACATAGAGGAAGACAGAGCGACCGTTAGCTCACTGAAATGACGTCTGTGAAGTTTAATCAGACTGATGACATTTGAAAAGAAGAAGTTAAAAGGCAAACACAGAGAAGAACAGGGAAGAAAATATGAAAGGAAAAATAGGAAGTTCGTGGCGTTTTCAGACGTTGCACAAAGGTTGCATCTGTTGTGTGTTTTAGTCTGTACAGTACAGACGGCAGATGATTTAGGGCTGATTAGACACCCTCAGGTACACTCCCTGTTGTGTGCGGGTGCATGTGAAAGTGCACGTGCATGCTTACTGTGCATGTTAGAGCGTGTTTACGTATTTTGTTTGTTCTTCAGTCAACTCCCTTCAGTTTGAATGACGTCAGAGTGACGGCCACAGCTGATTCAGCCTCTAAGTCGCGTGGGAGTGTGTGTGTGTGTGTGTGTGTGTGTGTGTGTGTGTGTGTGTGTGTGTGTGTGTGTGTGTGTGTGTGCGTGCGTGTGTGTGTGTGTGTGTGTGTGTCAGAGCGTGACACGTAAGATTTTGATGGAACCTTTTAGAGGGAGAGTGGTGGAAGTGGAGAAGATTTAAAGTAGCCGACATGCTCAGTTAGGATGAAAAGATGCAAAGCGAAAGACGCGAGAGACACCCGCTGCCAAAACATCCAACACGCAAACCCATTTAGCCTCACATTCTGTGTTACATTTTTTTTTAGTCTTCTGTTTCATTTTTCTTTCCTTATTCATGCAATCAAGGCCTGTACAGTGAGAGGTGCGGAATAAAATCTTTGAATATGTGAACAATTCCGAAAGAAAGAGGAACTTTAACAAGCAGAAGTAGTTTTTCTTTTCCTGCAGTTTCACTTCAAACATGTAACAGTATCTAGGAAATATGCAAAATAAGACATATCATCCTACTGGTGGCATAAAGATGACTCAATTCCAGGAAATTGTCTCATTTCTTTGGTATATTTGGGCAACGAAGAAATTTTTCAGAACCAATAATTGTTTGATTTCTTTCAAAAACATGGGGAAAAGGCAGTGAGCAACTTAACAACACAGGGTCAAAAATGTAGCAAGAAATTGGTCAAGAGTTAGAAGAAAAAAATACATTTTTTTCCTGTAACATAGCAGCAGCAGGCCAAGCAAAGCACTGCAGACGTCTCTCTAATTACATGAATGAAAATTTTCTTTTCAGTTTTTTTATTATTTTCTAATAAGTCTCCCCCAGTTTTCCAAACTAATTTCCAGGTAATTTTTTCAATTTGTGAGATGTATCTTTCCAAGTTGTTTTTTTTTTTTGCCTTTTCTCCCCCCTCTCTTTTCGAAAGATCTCCATCAAATACGCTGCTGATATTTTGAACATCCATCACCATGCTTCTCAGCATGTTATCACTAGAGAAGAAGCCGCTTCACTCAGTGGAAACGCAGTGATCTTGCAGTTGTGTGTTATCGACATTTTGAAAATAACGCTTAATTTCTGTATAAATCTGTAATGGAAACTCTCCTATAGATAATGTGTCTTCCTTCTCTGCTCATCACGTCTTTCGACCACTATACCTTTATCTGTCTGATGCTATATTAGTGCTATAAATGTCATATAAAGCTCCTTTAATGTCTGAAACACATATTGGAAAGCAGGATAGAAGACTTTCGGCCTGTTGGTTTGACGGCTCGTTTATCAGCCAGAGAATCAGAGTTTGACTCATTCTCTTGGCTAGCATCCATCCTGCCAGTGTGATAGTGAGCAAGAGTCCCTTCCAGCCCCCAGGCTTGCTGTTCTCAGGCTAAATCTGACCTCTGACCACTCTGTGGAGGAGTATGTGATAAAACAGTAATTTCCTGTGAGAAAATGTGTAGTATTTGACTAGCTGCAGGAGAAAACATTTCATCATTTTTGAGAGAGAACTAGAAAAAGACATGCTGTCTTGGTGCTGTGACCCCAAACTGGATCTCTTACCTGGCTTCAGTGACGTGGGAATAAGACAGAGGGAGCAGAGAGAACAAGGCCATTCAGTGTGGAGGGGATGACAACATGACAGGTTATAATAACATGCATTAAAGTCCTGCCTGAGACTGTGATATTAGCTCTGCTTCGCCTGGAGGTGACCACAAAGATACAGCACACACACTGTCCAGGAGTCAGTCACACACACTCCCACACACGTGTGCATATATACACACTCTCGCCAGTGAAATTCCACACCGACCCTCTGTTCTGCAATTCTCTGTTCAGGTTACATTATGAACAGCAGCTATTCCACTAACAGACCTGACTTAGGTCAGTGTTCCAGAAATAAAATTTAAAAAAAGGTGCTGACAAGAAAAGAAAATTAATAGAGGCTGAAGGATTATGATGTTAATTTGTGTGCTTGTTTCACCATTCCTATCTGTATCCTTCTTCTGGGGGCTAAAAACATCTTCTTCATACCTTTTTCTTGAAACTTCATTCAAACATTCATTTAGGACGTCTGCGTTTCTATTTGTGTTTCAGAGTGCTGATGGCTTTCATCTCCTGCATCTCATACATAATTCACAGAGATTTTGACATAATTTGTTGAGTCTGTGAGCTGACAATTCAACTGCTTTCATCTGGTACCCCTCAACTGACAGTCCGACTTCCACACTTCATTTCACAAGTGTCAGTCACTCCGAGGCACTTGAGCTGAAATTTGAACTACTTTTACTGGTGACATGTCGACTCGCACTTGAGCAGACAATTCAGCGGCTGCTATCTATGACTCTGGCTAAATTTTCCACTGCCTTCAGTGTTCACACATCAGCTGACATTTCTACTGCTTTCAGCAGGTTCATCCTCCAGCGACAGTTCAAATGCTTTTATCTCGGTTTTCAACTGATAATTCAACTACTTATAAACGTTAACCATTAGATGACAGTTTGACTGCGGAGGCATTATGTTTTTAGGTTATCTGTCATTCCGTACATACATCTATCCATGCGTCCATATGTACATGTGTGCGTCCTACTCTTGTTATATCTCAAGAACACCTTAAGGGAATTTAACCCTTAGAGCCTGTTTTAATATTACACACACTTGTATCGCTCTGCGCACAAAATGCGTATTTCAAAATCAAGCTTTAAAAAAAAAAAAAATTGCATTAAAATGATTTTCTACTTTTGTTGAGTTATTTTTTAAAACAATATCATAAATCATAAATGTAAAATATTTATTCGTTTTTAGAATTTTAACCCTTTAAATACCGAGTTTTTTTCATGATGCCACTATATTTTTAGATGGAAAAAAAATACAAAAATGTAATTATTTTCAATATGCATGCAAAGTAGATTTTTTGGGGAGCTTTTTCACTTTGCTGTTTACTGGATATTTCTTGCCAAGTTGCCCATTACGTTTAGCCTGTGTTTTGAAAAAAAAAAAAAAAACTCAAACCAATTTTCTCAGCTTTCTCAGCAGCTCAGAGGTTAAAATTCTTGTGAAAATCATCTAAATGCAGCACAAGAAAACTTACAATGGTCCAGGTATGAAAGGGGTAATGGAAACCCACCTGATGATATTAAACATATTTGACAGCTGCATCACCGCTGCATTTCTTTTAGTGTTAGTTTCTGGTTTTGTAAAGTGCTTTAAGGCTACAGGCTACATACTGCATAAAAGATTTATTCCCATTTCATTGATTTGCATTTGGCATTGTTATCCCTCGTGACTCTACTCAATTGCTCCTAAATTCCCCAGAATGACATTTTAAATTTCTTGAGCACAAACATATTACTCATGAGGGCTGCTGAATTGTTTTCAATAATCTTTTATCTTAATCAGATCGACTGAATGTTTGGAATACCAGTCATGCTCGCCAAAACGTTATTAGAGCCAAAGCTCTAAAGCTCTGCTAAATTATTCGGACTTATTGTGAATGTTTTTGTCTTGCCAGACATGGCCTGTTGATAAGAGTACGGTCTATTGACAGAAGCAGTGGTGTTAGAGCAGAAACTAACACGTCACACCGCTCACACCTCCATTATTGATCCATCCTGTCCTCTGTTGCCTTGGAAGTGTTAGTCTGAATTGGGAAAAGTACGAGCGATGATTCACAGTTTGTCAAAAAACATTTGTGTGGAAATGCCACAATGAGTCAGCAGACTGTTACAGTATTACATAAAGCTAGGATGTGTGGTGAAGGAGTTAAAGTGGAAATATCAGGCATGTGATGAATGTTTTGTGCCAAGCCTCAGTTCTTCCAAGAGGATTGCTGCCTGGTACATTTCCACTTTGTTTACGCTGCGAAAACCTCACACACCTGCCTCTGACACACATCTGGACAGCTTTACTCCTACAATTCAAGTTTAACACCTGAAAAAATGTTGTGGTATCACATTCACTCACATTAAAATTTGACAAATAACTCAGGCAGTGAGAGCTGCTAAAATCAGTGTTTTTGTATTGATTGTAGACCAAATGACAAAATGCAAAAGTATTTTAGAGTCTTTCAGCTCATTGTTTTGGTTTTACAGCACCAAACTTTAATGTTTTGGCTCACTCTCATGGCTCTCTTCATTGTCGTTTTCAGCCGTAGCAGACAGCTGGTTCTGTCCAAATTTTGAAAAATCATTTACAAGCACATCTGAACTCCTCACTCGGTGCCATGCCATCGTCCCAATGGCACAAAAATTAGACATATTCCCATTTCTGCAACAGCCCGTTATCCCCAAATAAAGCACTTATTGCTCCAAAATCCGCTTTCTCCAAAAAACACACAATTCCTGCAGTTAGTTTCAGTTTCCCAGAAGCATCAGAGCCACGATTCTGGGTGTTATTACCTACATTTTTCACTGACCTGTCCCTGCTTTTTCAACAATTCTTTTGTCACCACACGTGTTTTACGCCAAAATATGATATTTTCCTAAACAAAACTAAGATAACCACAGTGTTGTTGACAAATGTAGTGTATCCGTGTTATACAGAAATGTACAATGTGAACATTGCTGAAACCATTAGCAGCTTTATTTCTGTAGAAAGAGAAGCACCTGTATTTATGACAGTATTGAAAAACGCACCTTTGGGTTTTCTAAGTATCCCAGTATACCGTAATACTGTTGATGGGTTTCCATTACAGATTTGCGCTTAAGTAATATTTTTGAAATGATGATAAAATACAATTGTAAGATGACTGTGTTTCCATTGAGTGATGCCCTGCAACTTCACTTCTCATAATAACATTCCAAGAAGCATTATGATGGATGTTCAAAACATTAGCAGCTTTATTTCTATTGCAGCACTAGCTGTCATTATTTCCAATCCAAGGCCGCGTAGGCGTGTTATGTGAGCAATAATGGAAAGGCAAGCCGTTGGAGCGGCCATGTATGAGGGATTTCTGGGAGTTGATACTCCATGATTACACAGAGGAATTGTGGAATCGAAACTCCCGGATGATCTTCTCAACTTTTGAAGAGTTATGTGATGCAATAACAGCTCTTGCAGCTCCTGCTGCATCATGAGGGAGCCAGTTCCTACTGACAAGAACATAGACATAGCATCATGTGACCTAGAAAAGCCCAAAGAGTGTTCAAATACCACCTCATGTGAGTGTGGGATTTTTTTTTTTAAATTGACGTGTTTCCATTAGGTGTATTTTAAAAGATGGTTTCTACTCCAACATTGATCAGCAGACTTTAGCAAAATGGAACCGCAAGTGCAAAAAAGTACAAATGCTTAGTTTGCTACTCTCACAGCAGCAAATGCCTCCAATAACAGTATGTCCAATCGATGACTGACGCACGCAGGTTGTGCTCCGTGACTACGTGGAATGAGAGACCACGGATTAGATGGCCGCAGGTCGGGGTACATGTAAGAGGATTGGTTGTGTGTCCAATAGTGTGTGTGGAAAACAGACAGATGAACATTCAACAAGCTGTAAGCCCGGAGTCAACAACAGTTTATCATAATCTGCCTCATCTCTCTCTCCTCCTCAACCAGCAAACTGCTTATACATTTTTCTTTGTCCAAATTCCACTAAAAAGCTCTTTCCAATGAATTCCCAAAAATTGTTTCCTTTTGTATTTACTCTTTATGTTCCATCTCTCTTTGCTCTCTAACCTCTGTCATCATTATTCATCATTTGCTTCCATTATCAACCCCCTTCTCTCTCTTTGCACCCCCTCTTCTCATCCTCTTGTTAACCCCTGTATCCTCTCACCCCCTTCTTCTCTTGCATCCAGCACACATTATCAGAGGTTTACTATAATCATTACTCTAATCACCCTTTCCCCTCCAACTACCCCCATTTCTCTTCTGTATAATGAGGGAAATTGTAGGTCATCAGGCTGAAGCCTCCGATGAGTTGAACCGGTCAAAATAGACATTCACGAAGGGAGGCCCCCCGAGTTAAATCAATAACAAATCGCATCACTGCTGATGTTTTCAAACTGAGAAATGGCATCATTTTCCTGATTTAAAACAGTAACAATTGCAATATCTTCATGGATAGAAATATTTGTCCTATTAGCCATGTTCGCAACCAAATGTGAATTTAAAGGGAGATGTAATGTAAATATAGCCTGCTCTCCATTTCACTGCAGTGATTAACTGGTCACAATGTATTATTTTTTTGGAAATATAAAAATTTTAAAAGATGTGAAGAAATGTGAAGTATTGCAAAAAGCAGTCACTTATCAGTTGGTACAAGCTCAAACAAACTTTGTAAAAATTTAAAAAATTATTGGAAAAAAAATCAATCCATTAACAATCCATAAACAAGGAATTACAATAACTGTATTTTAAGATGTAGCTCATAGAGGGATGTTCTGTAGGCTGATGTAGAAGTTAGTGACGACCTGAGGGCGCCAAGTAGCTCATTTTATAGAGCGGGTGTCCCATGTACAAAGGCGACTCCGACCCTTTGTTCTGTGTCATTTCAGACTATTGCACAAAATAAACTCTGTGGCAAACAAATGTTTATGGTCCTTAAATATTTTGTTCAGCAAGATAATCTACACAAACGAACACCACTGTTATGATCTTTGAAGCCCGAATGCAATAATCAGAGGTAAAAAGCTAATGTTTGGCTATAAAAAAAACTAAACCACATGACTCGCATGACTCAGCATCATCCCCCACAATGAGGCTGCGTGCATGAAAACCTTTTTTGCAATAAATGGGAGGTTTTTTTTGGGTTTTTTTTTTTAAATTGACGTGTTTCCATTGGGCATATTTTATGTTCGCAATTTCAGTTTGCACAATTTGATGCTTAATGGAAACCCACCTACTGTTAGTACTGTTGGCACAGTTGCTGTTGTAAGCAACAATCGTATGATGGGTACCATTAGCTGCCAGCCACTGGCTCAACCATGTTGAGAGCCATGTGCAGACAATCTCTTACAGTAGGCCTGGGTCTCGTTTTAAAGTTTGGAGAGAGCTAGGCAAGCTTTATTTTTCTTCTTCCAGTCTTAATGCTAATCTAAGCTAATCAACATCTGGCTCTAGCTCCATATTTAACACACAGATATAAAAGTGGCACAAATCTTCTCAGCAAAAAAAGCAAATAAGCATATTTCCAAATATGCCGCACTATTCCTCTCACATGAAATTCTTTTTCTCCATAGTATGGAGCAAAAATTATTAATAGCTGCTCCACTGCATCCCTTTTAAATCATTTTATTCTAATTTGCGTATAAGTATTTGAAGTGACAGCCAGTAGATGAAACTGGGTCTCATCTCTCCCACAAAGCAAAACACTCCTCTACAGTCGCGCAGTGAAAAAACGTTTCCAGTTCAAAGCAGATAATATGTAGATTGGTGTGTTTCAGTTGCAGCCACAGCTCGCTCCCCACACAGTGACGCTGGGTGTTCACATTCAAAGCTGTACATCTTTTGAATCAGCTCTTCTCTCCAGCTGGACTCTCAGGATCTCAACTCCATGTTTACCTGGCCTCCTTTTTCATGTCTCACATGAGTTACTCACACACACATGTACAATACGCTGCGCCCTCCCCCTTGCCGCACATGTTATGCTTGAGCAGACAGATTTCTTGCACGTGTTCTCTCACACTGTCAAAGCTTTTCATTTTCATGATCATCGCTGTATGGAAAAGTGGCTAAATCCTCATGAGATGTGAGATGACCACTCAACAATTCACCAACGGCTCCGCTTTCCATTTTCATGCAGCACAAAGAAATCCTTATGAAATCTTTCCATGTGGGATTTATGTCTTTTTCCCTTTCTTTCTTTCTTTCTTTCTTTCTTTCTCTCTAATCCTCTCTTTTTTGACCTTCTTGCCACAAACCCCCTTCCTTTCCCATGTTAATGTCCTCCCCTTTCACTCTCAGCTTTGTCTCCATCTCCATTCTCTCAGCCTGATCTCCATCAGAGCTTTGTCTCCTCTCAGTGCTGATGGTGCACTGGTATCAGACACGATTCCTGTTTCTTGTGAGTTCTATTTCTGGGCAGTGTACACATTATTATGACAACTTGTCTTGCCCCCTGTCTCCTTAATCAGCTATTTGTCCTCATCATCTGTTAATCTCCAGCATGAGATTTTGGACCAATGTCAGTGCTGGATGATTCAAGACCAGACCAAATTATCTCAACAACGATTGGATTGCCATGAAATTTGGTACAGACATTAATGGCTCCCTAGAAGAATCTGGCATTGCCATATCAACTGACAAATGCAAGTCAGTCTGGAACCTCTCAGTTCTTTTACCAATGGCAAGTGGTGGGATCGATGGCCGTAGATCGAAAAGATGTGGACGCAATTTGAAAGATCTACAACCAAAAAATGAAATATATGACATAGCACTGAACAACAGACAAATGTTAACAGAATGCAGAGTGCAGAGATGAGCTGTGATGGCATCAATATGTGATCAAGTGTTGCCATATTTGCAGCTTGTTCTCATTCCGAATTCATAAAATACCAACGCTTCGACACTGGCACAAGATTGCGATGCCATAATCCACCTTTTGCGTCCACAGGCAACACTGCTGAATGGCGTCAGGTGAGAACATGGCCGGACAGAACTGGTAGCAGTGTTATTATATGCCGGCGGTATGCTGGACAGCACCTGCCGCATCACAGGAACACGGCCAGATGGAACCTTGTGCTTCTGCATGAAACAGCAGCCTGAAAGCAGGATGGCGTCAGGTTGAAACACTGCTGGTAACAACGTAAAATAAGGAGCACAAAAGCACCTATAGGGTGGGCTTTAGTGGCAGTGGATGGGTCCAACAAACCCTGGACTTTCATGCCGGAGTCCGGTGTTCACCTCCCGTCTGTATATGTTGTTTTTATTCTATACGAAATGCCTCCTTCCCCTAAACCTAACCATCCCTGAATTTGTGACCAAAACCTAACCATCCATGTCAGCATGTGTGCAGACGAGCTGTTTTAAGAAGTGCATGATGAAGCGCACTAGCAGGGCTAGCTCATAGGTGTTCAAGATCACAGTGACATCATGTTTAATCTAGGCCGTGCAATGTACATACAGTGTAGTTTATTAAAAACATGCTCAAGCCATACACTAGTTATTTTTAAAAACTTGCTGAGAGCCGTTTAAAAACAGGCAGCAGGCCGCAGTTTGCCCGCGGGTCGTAGTTTGGCCACCCCTGCTGTAAACTCTTAGTCTTGTTAAATTAGTAATCTTGGCTTGGCTTCTCCCACTGCACTTAGTTACTGTAAAGTCTTTCCCCAATGTAAAGAGCAAAGAAATAATGTAGGCTGTAAAAATGATATTGACATCCTCTCCATGATTTCCAGTGAAGCATAATCTCACCTCCCCTCAGATGCTCTACCTTCATTTTCCACCACTTTCATGCATCAGCTAAATTGCTGAAATATGAGCTGCAATGTCTGCTCACTTCCAGGCCATTTTATTAACCAGTCCTCTTTGAGGCGTCTACTTCTCACATGAGAATTCTTGCATGAACAACCACGAGAATTCGCCTTTTTTCTGCTCCTTTTGATCCCACAACCACAAGCAGGACTATGTGGGGAAACCACACTAATGGGGTACATACTTTCCCTCCACCAGTATATTCCATATAAAAAAATCATCTGTATTTACATGGTTAATCGGCCAAATCTGAACAACTAGTTTCTGTTGTTATTGTCATGAGATATGTTTGGTTTTTCTGGGCTGCAGATTTTAAGATGACAAAACTGCTTCTTCTTATAGTGAACGCTAACAAGTTAGCAGATTCTGCTAAGTGGATGGCCTGTGTGTGTGTGTGTGTGTGCGTGTGCGTGTGTGAATAACTGTATCAGTGTGTCAGTGTCAGTCAGGTCAAACAATGTAAACACTGTATGCACAGTGGATGCACACCATGTTCATCAGCTGCAGCTCTACAGCTGTTACTCTGCTCTGATAGTCTGATCTCAGAAAACTCGTCTACACCCTTTTCACACATGCATGCACGCACACACATACACACCTTTGCATGCATGCAAGCATACTTCCACAACCGCAAGCACACACTCACACGCGCGCACACACACTCACACTCACACTCACACACACACACACACACACACACAAACACACAAACACACACAAGGGCCACGCTTAGAACAAAAACTGCTTACAGAGTCTCTGTTTACATATTTCATAAGAAAGACATGCAGGTCTGAGTCTTAATGGAGAAACAGAGCTGAATTATGCGCCTCAGGGCGCCATGTTTTATTGGTCACATGCACACGCAAGCTTAAAGGGACAGTTTACCCAAAAATATAAAATTACACATTTTTCCTCTTACCTGCAGTGCTGTTTATCTTTCTAGTTTTTTTGGTGTAAGTTACCAAGTGTAGGAGATATCAGCTGTAGAGATGTCTGCCATTTCTCCAATATAATGGGACTACATGGTTGCTCAAACCACCAAAACATAAAATAAAATAAAATAAAATAAAATAAAGTAATACATTTGAAAAACGCAACAGCAATGTCTCTGTCTCAAATGTCTCAAAAAAATCCACAGACCTTTTTGGGGGCAGTTTCAAGAAGGAACTGTTTTCTTTCTGCCAAACTACACCCTCCAACCGTATCACTGCGCAGAAGGAAGAGTGTATCTACTCATGTATGAGAGGCTTATGACAGCACAGGATGTAAACATTAATGCCATCCTCCTCAACTTAGCTGTAACGTTAGCTAGCTCAGTGGTGAAAGGTGAGCTAGCATTAGATGCAAGCTTCTTTCTCCAAACTACACCTGCCAACAGTATTACCATGCAGGGGGAAGCGTGCATCTACTGCTAGCTCACCTAGCACCACTGAGCTTGCTAATGTTATGCCATTACTGATTGAATCTTTTGCTGTCAGAAGCTCAAAGCTTTCTTCAGTCAGTAGATGCACACTTCCTTCTAACCCAAAATGTAAACATAAATCAATTTCAATTTTTTTTTCAATTTAAAAAAAATGTATGTGCTCAACTCACACCAACACAGTCTAGATTTAAAAAAAACACTACATGTATGAGGAAAAAATATGTATTTTGATTTTGGGTGAACTGTATTTTAAGAAAGATGTTACTGTGACACAGTTTTGAACACTGATAAATGCCAGTACTTGCCCTCTGTCCTCCATTTCTGTTTTGTCTTTCTTTCTCTCTCTCTCTGTCACACAGAGAGAGAGAGATATTCCTTATTGTATGTCCTCATACACACACACACACCCCCACACACACACAGGTGCAGTCTATGGTCTCTGAGTGGCAGTAAGATATTGAAAAGGCTTATGGGATCTCACCTCGTCAAATGGAAAAGCTCCCAAGGTCTGGCACTCAACTAGGCTATTATCCCCATATGCAAGAACCCCCCCTGTCTCACACCATTAGACATACACTCACACTTGTACCCCCCTCTAAACCAGCAGCATTAGGGGCAGACAGGGAGAGAGAGGGGACCTTTAATGGTGTGACACCTTTTATGAACGGTACAATGGCAATCAGTTGAAAATGGACGGAGATGATCCTCCACACAGCAGGCAGTGGTGCATTTGGATGCTTGTGAAAAAGACCTCCAAGGTTCAAACATGCCTGCATCTGACTGTCAGCCATGATAAGAGTTGTCTGAAATTGTTGATGATGATGCTGGCAGAGGAACACTCTGTCCTCCTTTCTTTCTGTACGCCTTGTCGTTCCTTTCTTACCTTCAACTGTGCCTCGGTTTTACGTAACTCTCCAAACAAACAATGGAAATGCACCTCCTGAATAAATGAACGCCTTTATGGCATTTTTAATGCACACAATCCGCATTTAGAATTCTCTCCCCAGACCCAAATAAATCCAAGAAGCGCTCACTTGGGCCCGAGCCATTACACCTTAATAATACACCTTTTTTTTCCCCCCCCCCCCCATACACACACAAACTTTCTTTCCTGTCTTGCAAAATTCCTTGGCTCATTCTGGCGACCTAGTTTACAGCCCTCGCCTCTGAGCCACAGAGAGTTGGTTCCTTTTGAAGATGCATTGAGCAGCACAGCATGACAAGCCCATTATAGAGCCGGAGGAGGAGAAATCGCTCAATTACCAACTGGCAACTCGGGAGGGAAAAGAAATGTGCACTATTCACTTAGCCATATCTGTTATTATGACTCAATAATGATGATTGTCAAGTGTTCGGTTGCATACAATAATCTATTCTCTCTCAATGTATAATTTACAGCCTCACAGAATACATAAGAGCTATACTGATATGATATATTTTGCTGATTCAGGTCAGTTTTGTTTACATGATTGACCATGTGAGTGACATCCTCCAGTGTGGAAGCTCTAAGATCTCTGCTTGTGTACGTCACACTGATGCTTCTCACGCGCGTGACGGGCAGCATAATTGTAGTCATCACTTTTTGTTACACAGTGATCATATGTTTCCATGCTCATAAACACTGTCTCACAATTTTTCCTGGCACATGGAAAGTTAGGATTACAGTGTCATGAATATGATATAATAAATATGGTATATAATATGTATATGAGGCATGGAGAAAACCACAGGTAATTCTGTATGAAGCAACAGTAAATCCACAAATATGCAGTAAGTGTCACCATATATCCAGTGGCTTTAGGACGTATTCTGACTTTTGGCACACTTTTGTTTGTAGATTTGTTTTCGAATGGATTAAATTGATTTTTGGCAATTTTTCACTCATTCATTCTGACAAAATCTGACATCTCTCATTTACATAATATTTAGAGTACGGCTGGGCGATATGGAAAAAAAAATCAAATATCACGACATTTTTTGACCAGATACCTTGACATCAATACTGTGATGATATTGTGTATCGAGAGTTGACACAATGAGATTTTTGACAAATAATCCTCAGTAATGTGGATATAATGACTAAGTGGGTAAAGTCAAATACTATAACAGCCACAACAGTCTGGTGAGTTCAGAAAATGACTTGCCTTGGTCCAGAGCTTTGTCCGCCATTGGGGTGGGGGGGTCTTTTTTTTTTTTTTTTTTTTTTTTTTTTTTTTTTTTTTTTTTAGGGGGGTTAGCCACGTATGTGGCTGACCCTTAAATGTGATACTGTAATATACGATTTCCCAATATTATTGTATAGTATAGTACAATGATTTTCTTACAGACTTACATCACTGAAATTACAAATTATATATCAACTGATTTTGCTTACCAGCTGGACACAAGACGGAGGACCAGAAGACAGCAACTGTTGACCCCTGCACTCAGCTCCTTGAATCAGAGTGAGCCCACCTTTCTGGGAAGAATCATCAGTGAGCAAGGGCTTGTATTCCAGCATCGCAAAAGTCAGCCAGCTGTTTACGAGGTCATTTTTTGACAGCTGTCTTCATCCTAGTGCACATTTTTCAATATTCTGTGGAGGTTTCTCTGTGGTTCTCCCTCTGCAGCAAGGAATTCTATGACAGCTCTTTTTTTCTGTTCTTCTAACAAAGCTCAAGAGCAGTGGCCATGTTGAACTTTGCTGCAGGACTGAAATTCCTGAAAACGACAAAAACATTTTTTTATATTAATCTCAAGAAGACCAATAAAGAAAAAAACGTGTGTACCAAAGTTTAACAAGTTTCAAAAAAAAGTCTCTGCTTGCAAGAGTTTGGGGACATTACTTTTTGAACTCCACTCGGAGTTCATGTGCTGTTGCGAAAAGGCACGTCTGCAGGGCTTATTATCCAGCATCAACAACAACATCACCTTTGCCCTGATAAAGCAGGAAAGGTCGAGTAAAATAATATAAATGTACATGTAAATGCACTCGAGTACACTCACCCACACACAAATGCATGAAGACATTCATAGATGCAGTCAGGCAGACATGCAGTACAGTAGATGCGACCATGTTGCACTGATGAATCTGCACACACACACATGCACAGACACAGTTAAGCCTCTGCACATGCACACCTAAATGCACGCATGCAAACACATATGTGCTGGACACAAACACTCTCACACACACACACACAAATCCCTTGTACAACAATAGTGAAATATTAATCCAGGCTCAGAGGCGGACTCTTCCTCAGTGCTATGAGTGGTGAGATGGGCCGACGAGACGAGAAACAACCCCCGACAGTAACCTACATATCATGAGGTTTCCGGCTGGATCACCAGGTTATTTCACATTACAATCGCTCCACTTATTTCACCGGCTTTCACTGTTATAATTTATAGGCAGTCTTCTGGCCTGTGCGGTCGCAGGAGATGAGAGGAGAGCCTGTGTGTCGAAATAGAATAAAATCGGTGTGACAAACTGCCACGACAGCCCTCTGAATCAGTTTATGATCCAGAAAAAATAGTCATTTGACAAAGCAGATTCCTGAAGAAAACTGGAAGCTCAGCCGTCTGCACTGCTACAGCACAATCTCATCACACACAGATTGGATGTGACACAACATTTACACAGTGTGCGTGTGATAGGATGCTGTTGCTCAAACACTGTTTGATTTATTTGGTGTGTATGGGATGTCACTTCAACTGCTTCAAAAGCATCATCAGGATGTGTTTTTCAGCACCAACAAAGAAGTGTATTTACAATACTACAGCATGTAAAGGAATACAGGCGCGAGGTGCATCTCTGTTAGATGTAGCGTGCATTGCCTGCAAGCTTCACTGAAACAAAAAGAGATTGAGGAGAACTCATTGTGCGGTCGAGTATAAGCTCTGCAGCCTTGCAGAGGCAGTTTTACCAACATTAGCTGCAGCCAAAAGTGGGCTACATGGTGCATTTGTAATTAGAGCAGGGTTTTTACTCCCCAAAAAGCCCCTCAGCTCTGTGAAGACGGCAAAAACACACTGAATCGGATGAAAGCAGAGCTGAGTAAAAGAAACAAATGGCTATCATTGTTTGTGAGAATGTTGCTGTTTTGTGTATTATTTACACAGTCCAGACACTCTGAGCGTGTTCCTGTGTGTGTGTATCTATTTAAACTGCTTCCTGTCTGTCTTTGTTCCCAGCTGTTTTAAGATGGAGGAAGGAGATTTGGGGCTCAATTCATTACAAATTCTGGTCAATTTGTGAAATCGAGGTTCTCTCCCCGGGAGGTTTTCAGTCACTTTGCCATCTCAGCGGGGAATCAGCGCTTGTATCAACTGGAATTCTACTTGAACGGTAAAAACGTCGGGCCCGTCTTTTTCCTCTGGGAACCGCATTGCTGGGACAGCCATGCTTAAAGTACAGATGAAGCCATCAAGCACGTTTGTTTCAGCACGCTCACTGTGCTGCGGCTGTTCCCAAGAAAAAGGTTTAAATCTGATGTTTAAATCACTTATTGTGAATGTGATATCTGAACAACACCTTAGGGAAATTTCTTCAACATTCACTTGTCTTAAAAATTAACTGATTACGTTTTGGTGGTGTGAGGTCACTGTGACCTCACATAATTCCAATTTTTGTGAACTTAATATCTTAAGAACACCTTGACAGATTTTCTTCAAATTTGGCACAAGTGTTCACTTTGACTTAACAATGAGCTGATTAGAAATGGGTGATCGAAGGCAAAGGTCACTGTGACCCTGTTGGTTGCATTCTCGTCATCGCGATATATCAAGAACACCTTGAGGGAATGTCTTCAAATTTGACACAAACATCCTCTTTGGCTTAGCAATGAACCGATGAAAGACTGGTTTCAAAGGTCAAGGTCACCGTGACCTTGTGTCCATCCCATTCTTGTGAACACAACATCTCAAGAAGCTTTGAGAGAATTTTCCCAAATTTGCACTACACTTGGACTTAAAAATGAACTGAGTAAAATTTGGTGGTCAAAGGTCAGTGTGACCACTTTGACTTTACAATGAACTGATTAGAAATGAGTGGTCAAAGGTCAAGGTCACTGTGACCCTGCTGGTTGCATTCTCGTAATCGCAATATGTCAAGAACACCTTGACGGAACATTTTAAAATTTGACAAAAACGTTTACTTGGGCTTAACAATGAACTGATTATAAATTGGTAGTCAAAGGTTAAGGTCACCATGGCCTTGGTCAAAGGTCATTTTCAATGTGACATCATAATGTTCTCCCAAAACACTTTTCTGGCCTTTATGCAGCACCATAATTTAGGGTCAGATACTAAATTGCTGACACTAATCTTGGGTGTCCAACTTGAAACTGTGCTGATCGCAGAGATCTTTTGTGCTGCTGGAGGTTGAAGATGTGTGTGAAGCATCCACTTTTTCTTAGACGTTGATCTAAAGTAATTGCAATGTGACTGCTGCACCCAGGCATACAACAACGAGGCAGTAATTCTTGTTTTCATTGTGTTTTTCTAATCTGCCATAATAACTGACCCATACACACTGCACTGTATCTGGCTGGTTGTTGTCTCTATTAGATACTTTCCCACAGTTCAGTTCAGTTCAACTGACAGCTGCTCATGACCGTTTCACTGTACTGCTGAGTAGCAGCTGTGGTCCAACGGTCCTCTCCAAGCGACAACTGGCATACACACACACACACACACACACACACACACTATGCACACGAGGCTCCGTGACCAATCGTCATAATGACTCTAGTGGCACATGAGGAGGCACACGTGGAGAACATCATTATACAGATTTCTCAGAAACAACACTTGAAGAGACATGCAGCAAAGGGCCACATGCTGGAGCCAAACCCACAGCCTCTGTGGCAAAGACTTGGCCTTTGTACATGGGGCGCCCGCTCTACCAAGTGAGCCACCCACAATCCAGCTACTAATATTTCTAACCTCAAAATTCACAATTAATCTGCTAAGAAAGACATCTTTTGACATACACATCTCAGCTTTTCAATGATTAATAAATGAATGTAAGGAGGTAAGAATGAATATAAGCCAGAGTGCATAAAAAAGTATACAAATAAAGCTTGTTTATCAGATTTTCTCAAAGGAGGATTCCTCCCCCCAAGACCCCTCTACTGAAGTCCCATCTAAGCTTTAAATGTCCTCTAACCCTGAAAAAGACGCCCATTTAGCTTAAAATAAAAACATGAAACAGTTCACATCATAGCATACGTAAAGAATAACACATATTACCCTCCATAATCTCTAATGGTCCCCCCATTTAAAACAGTCTAGAACGCGGCCTGTCCTAGTCTGTATATTTATGCACTCTGTTTATTGTTATGCACCATTTCACCAATTCAAACTCCATGTTGGCCAACTACAAAGTTCTTCTAATTTTGCATTACCAAAAGGAGAAACTGAAGTTCTACAGTCCTTAATAGAGGGTATGCACGTGACTTCGCAGCACGCAGAGGTCATTGCGGTCACACCAGTGAGTGGCACAAAGAAGAGCAGCAGTATTAGCTAGAATGCTGCAAAAACACAAAAACCACATCTAAAATGGGGAAGAGCTGCGTGCGATTGACTGTACAAACAGATTCAACAAGCAATCGGAGCTATCTTTTTACAGACTGCCAAAAAAAGAAGAAAATAGAGAAACAAATGGACCGCTGCAATCCACAGAAACAACTAGAATCCAGGCACCAAAATGTGGATATGCGGTTCCCACTTTGTATTAACTGTACTTAAGTATCAAAATTAATTTTCAGGCAATACATGTACTTAAGTATCAAAAGTACAAGTAAAAGTAAATTATACATATATTTATAGGTGTCAATACACTGTATACTGTGAACTGACTCATTATCAGCTGATTATCTGATTTGATATTTTATATTTTTCTAACGATCTAGTGGCTTATTAAATAAATACGTTTTAAAATGTGTGTGCGTCAAGGCTTTTGTACATCAGGCTCTGCATTGTGTATTTTCCAAGGGTCAAAATCAGGTAAACATAACTTTCAGGATAAACGATTTGTCACATGACAGTGTCCATGGACCACTGGTTCTATGGTAGGTCATAAGGATCATTGCCGAGTCCAGCTACCCTTAATTTGAGCAGATAATCGTTTGTTTTACGCCCAGTTTCACTGTTTCCACTGCTAAACTGTAAAAGGTAGATGGATGTTTTGCCACTCAATTCAACTGAGGGGGGCGTGTTCTGGGGGGAAAGTGACGTCATCACATACTCTCTATATATTAATGATCTCCAAGGATTGGGATTTTTTTATCTCGACTGACGTCAGCACTGTTTATTTGTTTTATTTGTGCAGTGATTACAACAAAGTCAAAACTAACATTTTACAACGATTTCATAGCAAAATGAATTGAAATTTTGGCTTGACTTTAAAATAACTTTATTTAACCTGCAAAAAGTGCCAATGATATTATAATGTATTTTACAGGAGTCACTACAGCTCACACAGCAATGCTACCACTTTGAAGGAGAGGGAGGTTTTATAATTGGGTGACAGCTCTGCACTTTCACTTCAGAAGTCACTGGAGTCTCATTGTTAATGCTGTAGATATGTCATTCAAGAGCAAGATTTTAATCAAACACATCTGCAGAGTCGTGACTTCTTTTGCTCTTTGAACTTTCCGTGCGCTCATAAATCTGTCATCTATTTCCATGCTGCAAATACATAACCGGGGAGAACTCCCACTATCTTATCAAACACACACACTTATCGAAAGAAAAAAAATGAACCTATGCTTGCCTCAGCTGCCCACGTAAAAAACAAGTCAGAGGTGATCAGATACACACAGGAGAGGGAAGACAGAGAGGGGCTGGAAACAGGAAGATGATTATGAATACAATCAGGCTGGTTTTACGACAGCAGAGGACAGGTATGGAGAGGAATGTACTGGTTCATTGTCTGACTCAACAGTGCATTCAATTTAAATGCTTTCACATCATGACTGTTTGTTCCTGGTAGAAGCAGTCACAAAAAAAGGGAAGAGGAATCATCACTTTATGATATTTTAGTTGTGATTCACCACAGTCCAAAACAGCAGGCAACTTCTGGAAACTTGCCAAATAAAGACGTTTTTGCTTAAAGCAGGCAGATCATGCAACACAAGGTTCCATTAATCCTCTACCTGCTCAAATTAAAATTGTGAATATAAAATCCGCCTAATGGAAACACGTCAATTTAAAAAAAAAATGTTGGTTTTTTGCTCGCATGAGGTGGTACTTCAGCGGTTTGAAAAAGCCATATTTCGCAACACGTCTCCACTTGCTCCCCCTATGCTTAAGTGAAGCTAAAATATCTGGAAAACAGATGCTGCCATCTTGCACTGATAATGTCATTTGGAGCCGGAGTCTGTGCAGTATCGACCTCCTGCCAAAACACTCCACACGCCATTGAATGCAAGCGCACACACAGCTGTCAATCATGGCATTTAAATAACTCAACAAAACCAAACTTATCAGAAAAAACAATAACTTGAATAAACATCAGGGTGATGAGAACTACCTTCAGTGACAGAAACCATCTTTGGGAAAAATGTATTTGGCATGTACTTTTTAGTTTGGCCTATGTCCAATTCACTAACATGGAGGGGTGGGCTTTATGACCTATACTGCAGCCAGACACCAGGGGGCGATCCTGATGTGTTGGCTTCACTTTGGGGGAGCAGTCATGTTGTCCATCTTAATATACAGTCAGTGGATTGAATGACATGTTTCCTTAAAACAGTGTGCTTTCAGGTATTTCTCGCGATTGGTTGGCGTGTCAGAGGTGCACTGACATCTATAAACCAAATTCTGGTTGATCTTTACATACTGTACATACATTTTTTTGTTTTAATTTTACACTTGCTTTGTAACATACATAGTTTTTACAACGATAATAAAGCCCATTTGAATTAAATTTAATAAACCCCTAAGAATCGTTGTTCAGTTCCTCCCTACACAGTTCCCTTTAAACTGAGCACATTTTGCTCCATGGCAGTGTTGTTGGATGTGTGATAATTAGCAGATTTGTACAATAATTTTGCCCTCTGTACGACGTATGATCAATAATTTCAAAATTGCCATCATGTACAATAATTTGACCATTGTGACACTTACGATAAGCACTTAGTTTAGTTAAAGTTAAATTTAGCCCATACGTTCTTGTGATTGTGACTGATGTACAAAATGTTTTTCTCAAAATACGATTATTTTGAGCCTCTTGTGCGATAGTTCAAGATTTCCAATCTGGAAACACTGCTCCGAGGTTTGAAATCTCACATAACATGGCTGAATACTCTGTACAGTCCACTCTGCAGGGCACCACTAGGCGTTTGGAACGCTCCCACAATCTTAATGTAAGTTATGTTCTGTTATGTATCTGTGAAGAGGTGGCAGACCTCAGGAGACCTGAAAGTTGGAAATAACAGCAGGGTGGGAAACTTCCTATACTGTATTTATGATGTTAGTCAGCCAGCGACAGGGATTTTTCATGCAGTCAGAGGTTAGGTAAACATTAAGCCTCTGAAATCCAACTCTCTCTTTCTCTCTCACACACTCGCCAGTCACAGTTTCTGTGTCTGGCAGCCTCCGTCGGCGGGTAAACTCCATGTTTCCGCTGATTGCTGCTGTGGAGCTGCTGGCCAGAGATTTTGTTTTGGCTGCAGATGGACGGTGTGAATTCCCTTCCAAATATTAAAAAAAAGTCCTTTACACTGCTTTTAAGCTTTGCAGTGACGTAGATTCTAATCAAATTTTCCTTGGTTCTACTTTGCTTTTTTCCCCTCATTGAATGTGCTGAGCTGTCAAAAGAGTGCGGTTATTTTGACTCCTTTTTCCACCTTCTGTCCTCCCTAACAGGCTCTGGCTACTGAATAAAGGAGACTTTATATGAGAGCAAGGGAGGATCCAAAAACAGCCGGCAGGGCCGAGCATGTCTGCTTGCACGTGGGACTGTTGTTGTGTCAAAGTCCAGCAGATCAGTTCCCAGATTGCTTGGCTGAGTCTGAGGCCTTTAAAGCCGCAGGTCGGCCCACCTCGATTCGGAAAGTCCTCACATGAGTCCAGGCGCCATGACTGAGTCATTAAAATGTCAGGACAAATTAGCACCACTTACAAAAATAAAAGAAAACAGGAAGAAAACACTAAATACTAAGTTTAGACTTTTTTTCAGACTGAAAGACAAGAAACACAGAAGTTTTTGTGCTCATATTAGAGTGTGAAATAACACATGTCCGGATTTAACGCCCAAAAACATACAACCAACATTAAAAAAACAGCGGTAACAAAAGCCAACTGTTGCCTCGTTTCATATCGCCTGTATCTCGGCTAAAAAGTTGCACATGAACACATGTCAGAGACCACAACCGACAGCCAACAAGCACTGTTCTGTGCCTGCACTGCTAAAACTGAAGTCTACGTAAGATGAAATATCTTATATCAAGGGAATATATGCTTGTTTTTTATGCCATTTATTACTTGTTTTAAGCCATTTTGTCCTTTTGCAGCATTTTTGTGACAAACACTGCAAAGATGCTCAACAATGACCAATGGCCAACGTTCAGCTTGGTGTGTCAGGGCCTTTATAGGGAAGATGTTGGTGATTTTCAGCATGAGTCTTGTTTCCATGGATGAGGCCATTCTGATCATGGATCATTCTATCTTTGCACTTGCCACCTCTGTCATAAAGAACTATAAAACGTGTCCCAAATAAACTTGAGTTTCCTTAAATTATTTCAAATGCTTGTCTCCAACAAAACACAAAAATAAACTGGTATTAGCTATCGTGGTTAATGGTGCCTTCACATCCTCGGAAATATTGTATTTACAAGTTACCAGCAGAAATGGCAAAAAGTTCTTACTATGAGTGGGGGAATCGGGGAATTTTGATGATACCTGAGTTGTGGAGTTGTAATGTTTACTTGATGTTTCAGAGCAGCAGAAATGGCGGAAAGCATGAAAACAGTTTCAACAATTGACGTTAGAAAAAATTATATATTTCGGCAGGCTGTGTCAATCGACAATGTGACCTGTTGGAACCATTCACACTGGCATGATACACAACTGGTTAATGACTGAAATGCTGCCGATAATGAAGTGATACAAGGACCGCAAAGGTTTCTATGGAAAGGGCGGGAGGAGCAGTGGATGGATTGAATAAAGCTCAAACTTGTGTTATTCCACTATGTGCTTTTGTTGACATCTCTGACTCATTAGCGGCATCACACAACATCGACAGCAGACGCAGAAGGATACCTCGAGAGTAATATGTAGACACTGAAGTCCACTGACAAAGCAGCGATATTTGACAACTTGGGATTAGAATGTGTCGGTAGCTCTGTCATTTTCGTAACCCAACATGACACGATATGAATTACAAAGCATTTGAAGAGTAATTAAAATTGTCAGTGGTGAGGTTCCTCACATCTTCTGTGGTGCTGAGTGTCTCTTGTGCTTTTACACGCCACATGATAAGCAAAATGAATTACTGACAATGTCTCTTTGCACTTATGCTCTTTAAAGAGTCTTAATAAGATTTGTGTGTGTGTGTGTGTGTGTGTGTGTATACTGTAGTTCAAATGCAGCTCTGCACTTCAGCAGTTGCCCTGGTTCTGTCCTGTGTGTTTCATATGTGTGTTGAGAAATGGTGCTCTCTGCTGTGGTCTGTGAGTGTGTCAGTGTTGCAAAACATCCACAGTCCAAACTCAGCCACACAGACATGCATCTTAACGTAACACTCTTAATCATAATGCTTAATCATGCCTTCCTGGTCGTCCTCCCACATTAGCTTGTCTTTGGGGGAAACATGACTTATCATCTGTCTGCTGCTGGTCAGTGTCGGTATCTTTTATTGCTATCACTCCTTGAAGGATTCATCCAACAATAAGTTTAATACCTTTATTTTTTATTTCCTTCAGTTTTATTTTAGTATTACTATCGTAACCGAACATTTTCTTTGTTCCACGTGTTACAGATTTACTATAAATACTGAGTTTCCCCCTTCTTAGTCCACATTATGAAAACACATTGCTATAATTTGTGTCAAATGTTGATGGAAATGTTATTTTATAGGAACAAAGTGGTCATTCAAAGCAAATAGTTATTTGGCAGAGAAATCTCGGCTCTTTTATGAAGCTCTCCAAAATTCAAGAGGCACCGTGGATTCTGCTGGGAGAACTGATTGCTTTAATAAATACGCAATTGAACATAAATCTTAGTTAAAGTAAAAATAGCAAAAATGTAGCACACAAGGAAGAGGTTGTGGTGGTAGAGGGAGCTGCAGCAGCAGACAGCAGTGGCATGAGGGGATCAGCAGAGCAATAGGTTATAATAACTGTATTGTATACCTCCATGAATATGATAGCCTGTGACTTATCAGCTGATAACCACACAGCTGGTGAGTGAGCCAGTGATTATAAAGCATGAATGAAGCAAACAAATTCTCACTCCAACATCCAATACCAAAACTTGGTTAGTGACCCTCTCTGTCAAATTATGACTCTGTACGTACCCTTCTAGCCTCATTTTTGGAGGCTCAGGGACATCGTGTCAATTTCTGATCATACGTGCATTCTGTCATTTCAAAATAAACTTCTGTGTTCATGGGAAATGTACTTTTTTTTGCTCATCAAATGCAAATGCAAACTTTCATGGTAGGTTTAGTAAATCTTAAGGTTTAGGCAACGAAAGAACTTAAGTTTAGAAATACCTTCACGGTTGTTGTTTCTTATAAACTCAATGTATCATGAAAAACGTCATTGGATAAAAGCTTCCCACATTGCATCATACTAGGCTACTTTCTTAAAATAATGTTGATTTTTGGTTTGGCACAAGACACAAACTGTGTCATATTACCAGGAAAGACCGGAGACTAAGCTCTAGTGGTGCGTGCTGTGCACTACATACAATGAGTTTAATAGAAAGAGAAGCACCTGTATTTATGACAGTATTGAAAAACGTACCTTTGGGTTTTATAAGTACCCAAGTATACCATAATACTGTTGATGGGTTTCCATCACAGCTTTGCACAAAACTTAAAAAATATTTTCAAAATTATGATAAAATACAATTGCAAAATGACTGTGTTTCCATTGAGTGATGTCCTGCAACTTCTCCTCTTGTGATAACATTCCAAGAAGCATTATGATGGATGTTCAAAACATTAGCAGGTTTATTTCTATTGCAGCACTAGCTGTCATTATTTCCAATCCAAGGCGATGTAGAAGTGTTTTGCGAACAATAATGGAAAGGCAAGCCATCCCAGATTTCTGGTAATAGTCACGGTGACACGATTTCACAGAGGAACTGTGGATTCAAAACTTCTGGATGATCTGCTCAACTTTGAAGAGTTATGTGATGCAATAGCAGCTCTTGTAGCAACTACTGCATCATGAGGGAGGGCAAGTTACTACTGACTAACGGAAACCCGCCTTGTTATACCGTGCAAGCCTAGAAAGTACAACTAATAAATATGACCTATAGAGCTGACACTCGACTCTGCACTTCACTTCTGTAGTTCCTCAGCAATTGTAAAGCTATTGGATGAGCAGATGTTAGTAAAAGGACAAACATACAGAGAGACAGAGAGTCCTTATGTTTTAGGTAGACTGTTGAGCGTGCTGTTGGTCTGAACTACAGCAGCAACTGTGTCAGCAGAATCTTACTTTGAACGAGATGGACGAAATAATTCCAGAAACAGACTCCTGTCTCATTGCAGGCTGCCAGACGACTGAAACAAAGACATTAAGCTCTTCATTTTTCCTGCTCCGCATACTTGGACCAACACATCAGCACTGCTGCCCAGAAATCTCCCAACACCAAAGACTCGTCTTCACAGGAAATCAAACCTATCATTATGTTAGTTTTAATTACTGAGGATGAATTTTGGAATTTCACAATGAAACGGCTGAATTCTTTGCTTCTTTTTTTTTATGTATATACACATGAATCTCCATTGCCGTCACATTTAAAAGCCTGGAATAAGATTGAGGGTATTTGTGGTTTTATCCTGTCTGAAACTGGCTGGATGAAAAGATGAAAGCTGAACTGTGTCCAAATCTATAGAGGAGCGTAAACAAAACAGAGTTTACAGTGTGTTTAGGCAGCAAGCGGCATCCAAAAGGCTGATATGATTGAGATGAACAGATAGAGACAAAGAGAGGAAGATGGAGAGATGGATGGCAAGAGATTAGGCAAGCGACGCAGCGCTCTGCGACAACACGTTGAGCTAACACAGACAACCCAGTTTTGTTTTCCCACGGGATATACAGTTGGTCCCAGTGACTGACACACACACACACGTATAGTCAAAAACAGAGATCCCATCTGCCCCGGCGCCTTAATCAGCTTATCACTCCCTGCACTGCAGCCGTTCAGAAGGACTATATCAAGCTTTGACATACATTAGTGGCACAACTGGGATCAAACAATATATCCTTCCTAACCAAGCGTGCGCGCACACACACACACACAGACACAAACACACACATTAGAGCTGACACACTCCAAACATGCACACAAATTCAGACTTAAGTATGCACGCATGCAAAGAAAACACACTGCAACATCCCAAAAAAGGAGGACTTACTGTCACGAAAAACTACACAAACAAGGCTGAAACACGCGACAGGGCACGCACAAGCAAATAGGAACTCTGTGTGTGTTTGTTTGTGTGTTTGTGTGTGTTTGTATTCTGACAGGATGCCAAAGCCCAGCTGATCTCTCAGTAAATATGGACATATGGTCAGCCTCTGTGGGGAGAGAGAGAGAGAGAGAGACTGGAAGATGACACGGAGATGCTGCTTGGCGTGTTTTCCTCATCTGTCCATTGGGAGACCGCAGCAGGCGGAGACATCTTATCCTCCCAGGACATGTGTTCCTTTCCCAAAGCTGAAGCGTTTAGCCTTTTTGACTCTTCACATCCCCCCGGGGAGCGGGTCAGAGGTGTCCACTCTTGGTTATGTAACGATGAGACCGTCACGGGATGAAAACAAGGGAACTGTCGTGCCAGGCTGACTAGTTAGTTATGTAAGTTGCACCGAGTGGTTTAGAAAAATGTGAAGTGTGTTCATCGTGTATCAAAACAAACGCTGTGACAGCTTGGAATCAAACCTGGCAGCTACAGTCACTCTGTGATCTCCGTCTTTCTTTCCATGTCTGCCTCAAACCTGTTTTCTTTTTTTGTAGCTACATCTGCTTTGATACATCAGGGCTCCATTCAAATTCTGTTAGATTTTTAAAAAATAAAGAGTTGAAATACATTTTTAATGATGATGTGTCCTATTTAGGAAAGATAAGTTCACTTCTCAGTGTCTCAGTACAATAGAGAACCAAGCCCGGTAAAATATCATTTTCTACAGATGTGCAGTGACCATAGCAATGTCTCTGGTCAAGGACCTCTCCATTTTTGGACAATTATCATATATATATATATATATATATATATATCTATATATATATATATATATATATATATATATATATATATATATATATACACACTTTGTATATATATGGCATAAAAGTTGACATGTCTTAATTTGGCTAAAATGATTCATTTCTAAAAAATGGTGCATGTCTACTTGGAATGCTATTTGAATGTAGCCAATAAATTCACATCTATGATATAAATGCATTTAGAAATGTATAACAAGTTTTTATTCCATGACGAGCATGTTGTGTAACCAAATATGCTTCTGATGTATGAAACTCCCAAAAACATTTCTCAAACTCAAAAAAGTTTTTACACTGGCATAAGGCGGTATTTCAGGTGATTCAGAAAAGCGATGTTTCAAAAAACTGCAATGGAAACACTTTTTTTGCTTTTGTAGGTCACATGATGCTATGGCTGTGTGCTTGTCAGTAGGAACTGGCTCCCTCATGATGCAGCACATAACTCTTCAGAAGTTGAGCAGATCATCTAAAATATTTAATTCCACAATTTCTCTATGAAATCTTGGACTATCACCTCCCAGAAATCCCTTAATACGTGGTCGTTCCCACCTATAAGGGGCTTGCCTTTCCATTATCACTCGCATAACACACCTACGTTGCCTTTAATTGGACATAATGACGGCTAGTGCGGTGGCTGCGATAGAAATAAACCTGCTAATATTGTGAACATCGCCATGCTTCTTGGAATGTCATAGTGAGAGAAGTCCCATAACATTAGTCAATGGAAATGCAGTCATCTCGCAATCGTGTTTTATAGACATTTTGAAAATATTGCTTAGACTAAATAGACTAAAATTAACATGACAAAAAGTAATGCTCATTTTTGTTTAAATACTAAAATCAACTGCCAGTCTCTCTTTCTGTTCAGAGGGAAAACTCCCTCCTGATTTCATTACAATGCAAATGCACAGAGTCAGTACTTTGAGCAGTGAGTGCAGAGCTGCTGATCTCACTTATTGGACGTTAAAGCCCCAGAGATGCACAGCTGCTCCACAGCTCAGGTTATTTGCTTCTCTAATAGGAGCTGATACAACACTTATTGATAGGCATAAATTCACTTTCACTTTTGCAGCACCCGTTTTGTTTTTACCTATAATTTCCTTCCTTTCCTTCCTCTCTTATCCTCTTTCATTTCCAAGCCTTTAAACTGCTGTGATCCCTTGATTTTTTTTTTAGATTTTTTTTTTCTGGATCTTCTCTGCCATCAGTGTTGCTGGCTGTTAATCAGAGCTGCCTGGGACATCAGGCGGCTGCTGTCACGATGCCCAGCCCCAGGCTCCAAAGCAGCAATATTTATCATTTGCAACAGCGTGCTCCACTCCACCACACTTCTCCAATCCTCTCGCCACCCACATCCTCCAAACCAGTAAACTGGGAGAGCAGTAAATCAAGGCCACAGGGCCAGAGGAGATCATGCATGCCATGATGTCATGATGTGAAGGGACTGTGATTTTGCAGACCTGAAGCAGGCAAAGTCCAGCTGTCTGAAAGCTCTGGGATTTCATAACTCGCATGGAAATCAAAAGTGCTCATCAGAAGTGACATGTGATCCTGGAAACTAGTCGCATGGAAAACAAGCACACGAGGGAAGAATTGGTGGGCATGAGGAATCGGATCCAGACTGCTCAGGCACTCAGGGTGGGTTAGTATTTAAAGTTAAAGGGATAGTTCAGATTATTTAAGTAGGGTTGTATGGGACAGGATAGACAGGGTACTACAAACAGTAGATGAGCGTTTACATGCCCTCAATTTGGAGAAGCAGGCTGACGTCCAACATGGAATATAAGCAATGTGCTACTGTGGAGGACTCTGCAACAAAATGTTTTTTAGCCAACTCAACAACATCTCATCTAAATAAATCAATATCAGTTTAAGTCTACAATATATTTGACTGCTTAATCTTGCTGCTACTGCTGGGTTACCCCTGCCCCGAACAGTTATTTTGTGTGTGTGTGTGTGTGTGTGTGTGTGTGTGTGTGTGTGTGTGAGAGAGAGAGAGAGGGAGAGAGAGAGAGAGAGAGAGAGAGAGAGAGAGAGAACGAGAGAGAGAGAATGAGAGAGAGAGAGCGAGAGAGAGAGAGAGAGAGGTAGACCAGCAGCATCTGTGTTCAGTGAGTTAAAGAACTGTTTTTCTCAGTGGAGTCAGATGGCTTTGATAAGAGCATAGATGGAACTTCCCCATTGTAAGGGGCAGTCTGATGGAGGGATAAAGCACTGAAAATACTCTCAATATAGCATATACTTAGAGTAAAATTTATTTATTTATTTATTTATTTAGGTGGGACTTTGTTTAGGTGGCCAAAATATGTTTTGTTGCTGACCCCCATCCACAGAAGAACACAACTTAGCTTCTGTGTCCAGCTCCAGTCTGCTTCTCCAAACTGAGGGCACTACTCAGCCTGTGAAAACAGAGGGTATGACCTCTGCAGGAAGCTTACAGAAGTCTGGAAAGGTTGCTTTGGGATACAAATTCAAAACTCAATTCAAATTCAAATTCAAAACTTGTGCTAAAAACTACAGTTTCATGGAAATGGACACGAATTCTGAACAAGTACTGGTGGGCACAAATTGTGTTAAAATTCTGTGCTGCCAACATGAAAGCAAAGTCTATTACCAATGCTTGTAGCTTTGGTTTAGCCATCGCCTGTCTGTATGTCCATTTTTGTTGTTGTTTTTTGGATGATTTATGATGTGTAAACAGCTGCTGTATTTGCTGTGTTAAAGTGGTTTACTCATATGACCCATCATTCGAAAAGCCAGGCTACTCACAGTTCAATTAATGTGGACCATTTCAAGACACAGCAATCTCAGCAGGTTCAACAAACACTTCTGTCAGACAAAACAACAAACAAATAAACAGACAAAACTCACCTATGAAGTGATAGGGTAATCCACAGATTGATATTATGCAAACAGAAATGCAGGTCATACAGTTTTCATACTCTCCAACAGGTCAAGATGATCTAAATTCAGTGAAATATTCAGTCCAAACACATTAAACAGATGTCCATGCTGACTCCTGGGTTTCAAAATGGAGGCTGAAGTTTGACACCTTATTTGAGCCAATGCGAGCTGTCCATGATGTCTAAGGCCCAAAGAGCCAACCAGGGCCTGTGCTGAAACAAAGGCCCGCCCATATTTTTGTAAAGCCTCATAGCCAATCAAAGACCACGGTTGTCTCCATGGCTTTGGGTCTTGTGGTCATTGACACTCCTCACCTTCATAGCAGTTTTTAACACCTCTCTTTGTCATCAAAGACTGTTGTTAATGTGTATAAATGGTAAATTAAATTTTTTTTCATAAGTGTTTAAGCTCAGAAATAGATATGTATGTCCATAATTCCTAAAGAAATTTAATATAACCAGGTAAATGTTCTCCCGGTGGCGCAATATTCAACTCACAGATATTGAATTATCATTGATAGCAGCCAAGTTTATTATGGGATGGATTCAAATGTGGCAAATTTATCTAGATACACTTTCATACTGTGAACTCCTGTATTTTTGGTTAGATACCTGAAACAAGGTCTGTGGTTAACACAAGCATAAGAGACATTTATGTTTTGTCTTACAACATAAAATACATTAAGTACCTCACTGTGAAATTTTAAATCCTCAGTGTCTTAAAAAAGAAGGTTGCTAACAAATGGCTAAATGAAACTATAGAACGTCATCATGCTACGCCACCGTAGTAAAGTTTGTTTATCCCCCAAAATTAGCTTTTCACTTTTGGCGACAGCATTTAGGCTTCAAAAATCCTAAAAGTGATGTTAATTTGTGATGATTACCTTACTGAAGAAAACATGTATCATAAACTTTTCTTTTTTTTACCACAGAGCTTATTTTCTGCTATAATCCAAAATAAAATGAAAAATTAGATGGGCTTTTTGACGAGGAAACCAAGGCGATGCTAACTTCTGCAACAAACTACAGAAAAACATAATCTCTGGGGAACTCTATATGTTATGGAATTTAAAAACAGTAACATTAGACTTTTTTTTGCCTTTTTTAGGAGTGAAATTAAATCATCCTCAACCTTTGTTGTGCTCTGGTTATTGAATAATAAAGACAACTGAAGAACAACTAGATACAAAATGGGACGTAGGCTCTACATAATTTTTTTTCTTGGTAATTATTATGTTTTTCCCAAATTATGTACAGATTTTTAGCTTTTCTATTTTCTCAAATAGCTAAAAACAAAAAAAAAAAATAGCTGCAGGAGGAAGCATGCCCCTGGACCCCCCAGGCTGGGGCTGAGCCCACAAATGTTGACATCTTGCTCCGCCTCTGCTTCTAAAATTTATTACCCCTCCAAACCTACAGAAGGTCAAAATTTGATACTTGAAAGAGTTTTAGAGGAATATTCCTGTTGCACTTTCATGTTTTTGCCTAAATTTACAGTGCAATGAATCCAGACGGGAGAACACCAGTAGTTAGTAACAGTATTCTTTTCACAGCCATTCATTTCTTACCCTCTTTCTCCTCCAACAGTGAGTTTAATTGAACAGTTGCTCTCTTAATGAGGCTGCAGAGCTCTTAAACAGGGTGTGGTATTGGTGAGATGGGTGGGGGGTTATTACAACAGGCTTCTAGACTGCACACTGTCATAGTACAACTTGTGCAATTTAACGTGAGTGACTAAATGAGAGACTAGGAGACAGGGAGCGGACCGAGATTGCATGCGTGTCAACACTTTTCCCTCTAAATAATGTAGCAGTCGGACTCGCGCAAGAACACGATCAAAGTAAACAAAACCCATCCAGAGGAGATCAGTGAAAGTGCTGCGAGTCAATTATTGATGCTGATATGAGGGCCAAACACCTGCTGAGCTGGACCCGCACCAGATTTCAGACTATAAACCAAGGACTTGGCAGCAGCACGGCTTAAACTCCCAAAACACTAAAGAAATCAGAGGAGTGGCCGTTTGCTGCCATATGCTGGGACCATGAGGACCCATCAGTCAAAATGAAAAACCAGAAGAAGAAGAAAAACATGGACAAGAAGGTACTTTAACATTTTTTTATTAATTGTTTAGAATACACCATGGTAAAGCATTTTGGATCTCTCACTTGAAGACTCTTTGGGCATCCAGTGCCGGATTCAACAGCACACTTCTGTCGCTGCCGTCGTGTTCTCCAGCCCTCTGATCTGACCGCCGTCGCTCCTCTAACCTGTGACAGGTACGGAGAGGACAACCTGGCTGCTGCTCACACTGAATATCCTGAAAGGTTAAAGGAAGTCGATGCAGAGGGTGGAGAACGTGCACTCCTGCTGCGACAAACAGGAAGTCAAATAAATATAAAACAGTTTCTTTAGTGCTCCCCGCAGAGCAGCGGGGCACGTTCCACTGGCATTCCCCCCGTTTACAACATTCATACCGAGCATGTGACTGGTGCCTGGATTTGTGTGTTTAACCCTTTGAAACCCTCACACATTGGTTTGATTTCTTTCAAAAACGTAGGGAGAGGGCTGCTTAACAAGACATTGCCTAAAAATTAGCAAAGAATTTCTAAAGAAAGTTACAAGAAAGTAAGCAGAAAAAGTAAAAAACATCAACA
The DNA here is from genome assembly GCF_008729295.1 of Plectropomus leopardus. Lineage (NCBI taxonomy): Eukaryota > Metazoa > Chordata > Actinopteri > Perciformes > Serranidae > Plectropomus > Plectropomus leopardus. The sequence continues at coordinate 677,999 of NC_056470.1, read as the reverse complement.
AACAAGAAAAACATGTAAAAAAAAAAAAATCAAATAAAATATAAATACTGAACATTTAAAAGAGTATTTATGTTATATTTTTAATTATGTTTTTTCTGTAACATAATTTCAAATCTAAAATTATTATAAATATAAATGTTTTCTGGATATTTCCCTATTTTATTATTTAATGTTTATTTAAAAGGTCACAACATATAAGAGACCATCAGTAAAAAATACAAATATTTAATAAATATGTAAATATACTGGAGTTAGCAGGACTGCTCATTTACATCCGTAGTCCCTTGGCAGGTAACAGACAAATATCAAGAGAAAATGAACGAAAAAGAAAACATTTTTTACAAAGGACAAAAGTGCAGCAACAGGAGCAGTTTTAGGTATTTTCTAATAATTTCTTTAAAACTATTTTTTGGGTTATTTTCTTGTCACCATTTACCATTTCTTGCAATTTTGGGGATATTCTTGCCAAGTTGAAATAAATACTTTTTTCTTATTTAGGTACTTTTTTCTTGTTTTTTTTTTTTTTTATTTCTCTTTTGTGCTTATTTTCATGTAATTTTTTATGTAATTTTTATATATTTTTTTACTACTTTTTGGGCCATGTCTTCTTAAGTTGCTTGTTGCCTTTTTCCCCATGTTTTCTAAAGAAATCAAACCAATTTGTTCAGGGTTCAAAGGGTCAAACAGCTTGTGAAAAGCGTCTGAACGCGGCACAAGAAAACCGATGTCTATCCAGGTTTCAAAAGGGTTAAACGTGATCCTACAGCTATCATTGTACTTGATATGATGAGATTGCACTTTCAAAGATTGAATTCTGTACACAAAGTTGTCCAATATTAAAAAATACATTAAATTACATTTTCCAAATAAATATTGGTCCATTTTTGTTAGTATGCCATCTTCCTGAGACACTTTCAGAACCACCAGCTATCTTTTTTTCTATCCATGAGTCTTTTCTTTTTACCCATCTCTCCATTCTTACTGGAGGCAGAATAACTTTTTTTCATGCCACACTTACTTCAGCCATCCACTTGTGAGATCATCTCTTATCACATGCTCTCTTATCCGTGCTGAGACATACATAGTAAACAGATTTTTCTAGCTGCACCAGCGCAGCGTAAATCTAAGACGTGAGACTGTGTTTCAGATGCAAACACACACCGAGACAACGTTAGATTTACAGACAGCACTGACTGCACCTGCATATTGACTGGAACTGACCTGAATGTACGTCTATGCTGTGAAGGGAGAGGAAAGTGTGTGTTTTGTTGACAAAACCCTAAAATAAAATGTATACAAACGTTTCACTCGCATGCTGACAGAAATTTGTATAATAACAGTCTTACAGCCGAAAAAAGGTTTTTGAAAATACAAATGTGTTTTATGGAAGCTTTTCTTGTGTGTGAAGTTTCACAGTATCAATGTGGTTCTCTTCTAGCTTGTTCAACAGTCACCGTTACCCCTTTTCCACCACATTAGCTCGGATTTTTGAACCGGTTCCATTCAGGATTCCTGGAACCTTAGTGCTATCCAGCAAACCAGCACGTATTTCCGCCAGTTTTACCCAGAACCAATTGTCATCGAGAATGTGTATGCAGAACAGATATAAACAGTAGTAAGGCTGTACTTGACTCAGAATTATGCCAGTCGAATCGGATTTGGCAGATGAATACAAATATTTGACAATTTGTTCAGCTTTCCATAGAAAGTTTTAAAGTCTGAATGGGCTCTGCAGTACATTTGGTGGGACAGCACCATTAGCATAATATAGTGAGTAAGCTAACGGTGCTAACGACGTATCAGAAATGTGCAACAACTTTTTTTTCTGATGCTAAAAGTTAAACAAAACCCACAGAATATATCGTATTAAGCTGCTGTGAGCTGTGAATTCACCAATTTTAAGCAGAAAGTCTCTCCTCTCCGCCTCTGTGCCGCTGCCTGCATGTCTACAGCTCCTCTGTACCAAAGAGTAGTATGAAAGTCAAGAGCACTCACTCCGCAGCAAGATCTGGGGACCAAAAACGTCCCCAGAGTTACACTGCACAGAAAAGAGAACCAGCTGCTTGCCTTAAAGCAATCGCAGTCAACTGAGGGTCTCCAACTGATGATTTGAGTTTCAAGGGGCAGCCCTAAACAATGGCAGCAAAATCACAGATGGCATAGTTTACCTGGAAACTGATGTTTTTACAGGTTTTTTTTTTGTTTTTACTTAAAAAAAAAAAAAAAACATGCACGAACCAACTATTAATGAGACCACTGCACGCTCTTTTTTTGTCTCATAATTTCTCACATGACTTCTTCATCCTCTCTTTGTAACTTGTTGAATATGACACCTCGGTTCCAGCTAGAAAGCAACATTTTTGATCCTAAACAGTCTTTTTTATGGTTCCAGCTGGAAACCCACTTTTCGAGTTTTGGACCAAGTTATTTTGGGTGGAAATGCTCTGAGCGGTTCAAATTAGGAACCAGAACCGAACCAGTTCCATGTTGGTGGAAAAGGGGTATGGGTATCATCAGAGGCTCTGGCAGTTTGCAGCCTGTGGCTCTGTGCTGCGGAGCTCTCTGGCACACACACACACACGTACGCACACACGCATACACACTAAGTACCTTTACATGAGGAAACACTATCGCATACATCCTCTGCCTTCATCCTCACCAGCATCATTTATACCAGTCTATTATTGCTTTCATATACCAGTATAGTTAAACAAGATCAAGTGAAGAAAAAGGGGAAATGTATCGTCCATGTAGTCCTGCAGGAAAGCAGTCCTGACCTGCAGCCTGCACACCAACAACTGATGTGTAATTTCCAAAACAAGTGTGAGTCTTCACAGGAAACATAGAAAACAACTACTGGATTATCCTCAAATGTCACGTAAGGCAGCAGAAGACGAGCAGACAGGCTTTCCCTTCTTCAGATGTAAGTAAACATACAAAAAGTCCTGCTTCCCTGTCTTTTCTCTCAAGTCCTCCTCAGTCTATACGTTAGAGACGGCGTTGTTAGCATCTCGCGCCTGACGGATGCCGTACAGCCACTTGATGACCCGAGCGTTCCTCTCGATGACAGAGATGCCGTAGGGGACCCGTTCGTTGGCTCTGCCAGGCCCATCCTCATCGTCCTCGTCCCCACAGTCCTCCCTCGCCGGGAAGGCCTCATCCCCGCACTCAGAGCTTGGCGTGCTGACACTACGGAGCTTGGACACAGATACAATGTCTGAGTTGGCTCTCGTGAAGCGCTCCACTCCGCCCATGCCCTCCACCTCCCCGGGGTCCAGCCCGCAGTAGTTGAAGAAGCGCTCCAGGTCGGCTGTGGCGCGGGAGTAACGGTCGCTCAGGTCCGACTTAGAGCGGTGCAAGGATGGGTGCTTGCGGCCGGACCCCTTGGAGCTGGCGTTTGAGATACGAGTGAAAGCGGGGGAGGCTGGCGGGATCATGCCAGCTCTGACCAGCATGGGGCTCGGCGGCAGGTAGACTGGAGGGGAGGGCAGGGGCTGGGGTTGGTTCTGAGAGGTGGGAGGAGGCGGTGGAGGTGGGACCTGGGGGTGAGCGACCTGGCCCTGGGCAGTCTGTCTGGGCCTGAGCTGCGGCTGCAGCAGGGCCCTCTGAGGCTTCCTGATCTCAGCCTGAGGACGCACGTCCACCCTGCGTACTGTCACTGAGTTCGGGGAGCTGTAGGGTGCTGGGACCCCAATGCGGGGCACTCGTGCTGGGACAGGGGGCGGACGGCGCGTTGGTTCAGCTGCAGGGGTCCGGAGGTTGTTGTTGAGTGGAGAGGAGGTGCAGGAGGAGGTGGATGAGGAGTTGACGGTGCCGTGGTTTAATGGTTTGAGGTTGTTGAGGAGTCGGTTGCTCCTCTCTTGCTCTGCTGACAAGCTACTCCCGATGCTCTTAGCTCCTGATGATGGAGAGGATGATGAGGGGGAGGTTGAGGAGGAGGACTGGGAGGAGGGCACTGGTCCTTCACATACATCATTGATAAGATTATTCAGAATATCCAAGTTAAGAGCCGGCCCTCGTCTTCCTCCTGGTCCTTCTCTCCCTCCTCCGTTCTCCACATCAGCTGGGCAGCGGGGAACTTTGCGAGCTGGAGGAGTACTGATCTGGCATTGGAGCATCATCCCTGGAGGGACCAGGGGCTTACGGATGATTGGTGGTTTAATGGGGGCCTGGCGGGTGAGAGCCACCTGCTGACTCTTCACGTACTTCGCCTTGTCGGCCTCCAGGCGTTCTACAGCACTCAGTTTACGGGCCCCGGGCTCAGCCTGACGACGGAAGTAGTCTGGACCCTTGTTAAGTATCCTGAAGGGCATGGCGGAGGTGAAGGGGACCCCAGCCAGACGGCCGTCTGAGGGCCGCAGGGTCTCCACCGGCATACTGGAGGAGCTGACAGAGAGAAATATTTTATATCAGTCAAAAGCTTTTTGAAACAGAAGAATGTACAGAGGGAAGACAAGCAAATAATGAAGATGATGATGCACTTCAGTTTTTATTGTGTTAACCCTTCTAAACCGGAGGAAACTGGCTTAATTTTTTTTAAAAACGTGGAAAGAAGGCAATAAAAAATGAGAAATTACCCAAATTTTAGCAAGATATTAGTCAAAAGATTCAAAAACAAAAAAAAGTGAAAATATTCACAAAAAAAGATACAATAATAACAAATATATAGTCTATATATTTTTTTTCAAACTTCATTTAAATAAATAATTCTAATAATTATAAATATACATTTCTGGACATTTACCCCTTGTTTAATGATAATTCTTTATTTTTAAGCTAATTTTCAGGTAATTTTTTGGTCACCTTTTAATAATCTCTTGCCATTTTCAGGACATTTTATGCCAAGTTGCTGATTGCCTTTTTTTAATGAAATCAAACCAAAATGCTCAGGTTTCAAACTTTTAAATTCTTGTGAAAGGTGTCTGAACACAGCACAAGAAAACTGATGTCAGGCGACAAAAAGTATTTTAGATATCACAATTTTTGTGATCATGCTTTCGGGACAAACAGCAGACGTAACAGAAGGAGAGGTTGGTGAAAGTGGAGCTTTAGTGCTCAGAGAACATCCTTTTAGAGCTCCCACATGTCCTCCCTAAGCTTAAGAAAAGAGCCCTTTTGTGCCGTCTCTTTTCTTCCCACTCTCCTCCCTCCCTCCCCTCTCTCCCTCACACCCTGAGCCCCCTTTAACTTCCTCACCAGTCGCTCTACTGCTGTTCTCACTTCTCTCCTTTTCTTCCTCCTTTCTTCTCCGTCGCCCCTCTTGCTCTTTTATCCTGAGTCCGGGCTCAGTGAAAGGCTACTTGCGGGACAGGGTCAGTCGGGGTCAAATTCCACATCAGGCCCAGCCAGAGCACCTCTATTAGCTCAGTGGTGACCCAGAAGGGGGTTAGGCTGCAGATCGGGGTCAGCGGTCAGCCACAGAGCAGCCGATGGGAGCTCTGTATCCAATATGCAGGTCTGGTAGCTCAGCTGGCAGTGATACCGGCAACACAACAGCTTTTAAGATCCATTTTGTGATCTCTGTCCAACTTGTCTGTCAAGCCCGGCGTCCGCCTGTCCAGCTGGTGATGTGACGCAAAAACCAGTCCTGCAACTCAGCTGGAGAGCCCCACAGTCCTGGAGAGGGTTAAAAAAGAGAAGCAAGTCCAAGTCATATAACAGCTCTCCGTTTTCTGCCCGCCTCTCATTAACAAAAGCATCCACACGCACTGAGAGACACACACACACACTCACACACACACACACTGGACTGGCTGACAGACGGAGACTCTTCAACACTGAAGTGGAGCAGACGGGACAGGCTTTAAAACCGGAGTCTGGCTCCTCCCAGCCAGCCAATCACACGTCAGGCCGGGAGCCTCAGAGGGGCGCAGGAGGGCGGGGTGGGAGGCGGGAGGCGCGCTCGCATTGGTCCACCTCGAAAAGGATTCTGACCAATTGGACCCCTCCCCCTCTCGGGGCACAACAAAACACTGAGGCAGGGTTTTCATTCAAATGAAAATTCTTTGAAAGGGAGAAAGGGGGGGAGAGAAAGCGAGAGGAGGACAAGGGGCAAAACAGCTGCAATCTTTTACATTGACTTGCATCAAGCTCAGCAGGGTGCTATGAAAACACGGTGAAATACACTGAAAGCCCTCACAACTGTTCGTCTTATTGAGCTCTTTGTTTTCACCACAGAAGAAGAGACAAAGTGAGAATGATGTGCGAATACAGTAAACAAAAGAAGATTGCTTTATCCCAAATCCAATCATGGTTACGTTTGTATTTAGTTGGTGCTTGTAGTGCTGCTGCCTTAATGTTTAAAAACTGGCCCAACAAAGGGAACACTAGACAAATGGTGAATATTGTGTCTACATGTTCGCATTATGGATGTCAACGGTCAAGCGGCCGAGAATATTTTTGACCATGATAGAACTATCTTTGAGCAAACAGGCTTGAGTTGAAAAAACAAAGATATGATGGGTGATGGAGTGATTTGTTGTGCTCATCCCATTGACTCAAACAGTTTCTCTGTTTCCAGTGCAAAATTTGAAATGCTGTTACGACCTGTCCTTCTTTTATAAGCCACTTTTACGCTGCCTGTTCAATAATGTTCAATATTACGCCGTTTTGCCACCTTGCCTTTCTGTTTATAACATTTTGATTGATTGATTTTGGATTGATTTGACATAATATTTGATGATGTTTTGATCACGTGTTATGTGTGTAACCCACAGTGGGAGGGTTACAAAGAAGCTGTTAGAGGCTAATTCAAAGAAGAAAAACAGCGGCCTTAAATGTTCGGAGAGGGAGGGGCTTTTTTGCCATTATAGATGGGAGCATAGACTGTGTATAAAGATGAACAACTTGCTCCCACTTACCCTCACTATGCTGAAGTGAGGTTAAAATATCGGAGATACGGGCATTTACCGCTTACTTCAAGCCCCCAGGAAGTACGCCAGGCTCTGATGCAAATTTGACATAGAGGCCAAATATGGAATTCCACCATCCGGAACCGTCACATGATGCACACGGGCCCACAAAGACTTTTCCCCATTGACTTACATTGGAAAAGAGACAACAGTAAACTATTTTTTGTGAGCGTTAAAACCCCCGTGAGATGACTCATTTCACTGTCTAGCCATCCAGTACAATAACATTTAGAAAACCTATAAGAGCCGCAAGATTACATTTTTTAAGACCACCATTTGAGCTAGCGAAGCGCTAAAGCAGAAGTCAGTTGCTCTGGCGATGGAAGTTACCCGCTCGGGTACACACGGCCACCATAAGCATCTAGTGCTCAGTTCAGTCCAGCAGGGTAACTTCCTCTCATCTTACATGTTGTTAGCAGTTGTTAAATTTCACCACGTTCAAACTGATAGTGCTTTGAAATGTGTTTTTTTTTTTTAATTAAAAAAAATCACTGAGTCAATGGAGTACTGGAGCAAAAAAAAAAGGCCTCTTGTATTTCATGTAATTTTCCGTTTTTTGGGGTTTTTTTCCCTTAAAAATTAACTAGTTAGTTACCACCTAATGGCTGTCAGACTATCAAAAGCAAAATTAATTGAAACTGACATCCCTAGCGTGCATCCAATTACTTCGGTATCATTATTTCTGGATTTTAGGAATTCAAAGCACTGCTGACACACAGCGTCTATTTCCACCTCTCTTTCTCTCCAAGCTCTAATTTCCCAGAAAAACAGTTCTCTCCTTCCACTCTCCTCATGCCTCCTCTTCTTCTTATCATTTACAACATTACACTCCAGGGTTACATCACACCCAGTTAGTGGGCCCGTCTCTCTCCCTCCTCCTTCTCCTCCTCCTCACCTCCACCTCCAACATATCTATCCACACATTTTTAATTAGTCTTTTTATAGCTGTCTTCCTTCCCGACTCTGTCAACATGTGACCCTGTTTCCCGCCCCCACACACACAGTCCACACTTACCCTCTCTCTCTTTCACTCATCCCTGAACAGCAGACCAGCAGCGGAGAGGAAGAGCAAAAGAGACCATGACAGCTTAGACTTGGACACACACACACTCACACACACGCTCTCAGCAACTACAAGAGCTTGAAAACCCACAGATATGCACAACAGTCACACGCTTTGCTTTCATCTCGACTATGTGACAAAACCAAAGAAGGGTCTAAAATAGTCGAGCTTAAATTACAAACACATTTGCATCACAGAAAATAATGATTCACAAACAGTAAGCGACCCCCCCAAGACTTTCGGCGAACGTCTTGGGGGTACATTTAGGGGATAAAGTCAAAAAAACAAAAAAAAACCCAAAGCTGTTATGGAAAAATTGAATGCACAATAAAATATGATCTGAGTGAGAAGAAAGAAAAATAATTATCATTTTAAAGGCGAAGAAAGGAGGGATTGTGCAGTTAGTTTCTGTTACAGGAGAACAGAAACTCATGAGACACACAGATGACATCATCAAAGTTGGGACTTTTGGCTTATCGAAAGGACTTAATGATCTTCAGAGTAGCACGCACTCACGCACGCACGCACACACACACACCTGTCTTCAAATCCTTGACCTTTCTTTAGTTAAGAGCACTCCATTGATTTAGCATAGCACACCTATAAAATTGTTGGACTAAAAAAGAAGTATAAAAATCAATATAACAGAACAAAGATATTGGTTTTTATCTCACACACTGCGATAGAGATAGACGGTATTTGTGGGAACGACCACAAAACAACACTTCCTTTTACGTGGAGAGTGAAAACAAAACACAGCTTTGTTGACCTCTGCAGTTGCACTTCCTAACTTCTGTAAACAGACTCTGACGTGTGAAATGATCATTAACACACAAATTAATGTTTGTGGTGTGTCTGTCAACTAACCGAGATTCAACACGGTGCTCCACCTGCTAGAGAAAACATTTGCACTGCAGTAAACACACAAAAAGACCACAGTGAAAACTGAAGCCAACCACTGACACTTAATACTTACAGTATAAAGCGAGAGAGAATACTCAAAAACAGCCATTAAAATCTGAATTTACAAGAAACGCAAGTTCATTTGTTTTAATATTGATTAAGTGCAGCGTAGCAGTCTTAACCCTTTAACACCTGGACTGTCATCAGTTATCTTGTGCTGCATTTTGATGCTTTTCACAAGCACTTTGACCTCCGAAACCTGAGAAAATGTGATCTCTGTCAAAACAAAGGAAAAACGTGACAAGTAACTTGGCAAGAATTATTATGCAAACTGCAAACTGCAAATTGCAAACTGCAAAAAAAAAAAAAAAAAAATATATATATATACACACACACACACACATATATATATGTAAACTTATGTTACAGAAAGAAAAGAATGAGAAAAATAACAAAATAATTTTAATAAGAAAGACAGTATTTTTTCTCATTTTTTGTATGTTCCTTATTACTTTACATTTTCTTGTAATGTCTTATTAATTTCTTGCTCATTTTTGGGCCATTTCCTAATAAGTTGCTCACCATCCGTGTTTCTGCAAGAAACCCAGCTAATTTGCTTAGGTTTCAAAGGGTTAAACAAGAAAGTACTTAGGATGGGAAGCCCTAAACATCACTTTCAAACATAAAAAAGGCCATCTGCCTCACAATCACACAATGACTAAAATCAATTTCTGTGCAATACCTACATGTAATAACACAGATGATTGTATGTGTCCAAACTCATCCTGCAGAAAGACTTTACCAGAAAGAGTGAAGACGGTGTGGTCCGTCCACAGAAACCTAAGCCACCTCAGGTTGAGTGTGCTTTGGCCTTGTCATTACCCTCACACAGACCTCATCCGTTAAATCCAGATTTAGAGCCTTTTCATGTCCACAAAAAGACCAATTTCTTTATGAATGACCGACCTTTGGCTGGTCTTTTTCATTTAGGTACAAAAAAAACACAAATACTTTGACAAAGGTCCCAATTCAAAGTGTAATGGTCTATAAAGTGTATACATACTAACTCGGCCTCCTCTCTGGCTTTTCTACAACATAACATAATGTAATTTAAAGGCTCCAATCCAACATGAGCTTTAAACATGATTACTATTGTGGAAAGACATGTAAACACAGAGGGGACTCGTGGGATATGTCACCAGTTCAAACACAACAAAACACACAATTTAACAACCATGCAAGAGCTGTGGGCATGCAAACACACACACATCTCTGTCACACCCATATAAACCCATTTCAACCATAATCCCATGATCCACTCATTAGTCACTCTATTTTTTACCTTACTGGACCCAAAAGTTCAGTCAGGGATACTGTTGATTCAAGATTACAAAGATTACATGCTACTGTCACCACATTGTGACAGAAATTGCTTTTGATAGGGCGCTCCAACAACATGACAAAGTATTCACACCCATGACACTCGCATAAAATCACACAACAGTTCCATAGATCGATAAAAACACGTGTACAGCTACAATTTAAAAAGCAATGACTATCTTGCTTGTTAAAACTCAACTACTTTAAACGGTTATTGTTGACACAAGGCTCCAAAAACCTGGAGCAAAGTTTGGGAAAAGGGTCTAATAAAAACTGATTAGTATTCACACTGCTTAGAGATCAGATTTGAAAGTAATCAATAAATATAATAGATATAGATATAAGATATAATTATTACATCTGAAGAAGGGGGCGCTAATGCACATTTAACACTAGTTTCCACCTGCCATCAGACAGAAGAAGATGAGATCAGCCACCAAGGCTCACCGTTACCAAGCTAGCATGATCACTAAGCTAATGCGTACAGCAACGTGCTAATAAAGTTATTATTAGTATGTGTAACTGTTGTGTTCTGACAATAAAACCATAATTACTTGCACCGTTTCTTCAAGGGGTCGACAGATCATCGGCCTGGTGGATCATTTTCGGCCAATAATTGGCATTTTGCTGACTATTTGTATCACCATTTTATTTGAAATGAACACCAATAAAATGAATTTATTAAAAAGTGCAAAGATAGTTAAATAAAGTTTTAGGTTGGAGTTTGCTGATTACAAAGTGATTGAAAGTTTTCTTCTTTTATTTTTTTCTAAATGTATATCGGTTCCAAATATCCGTTACTGCTGATCTTGACCCAGGAAAAACGTTATTGGTTGACCCCTAGATTCGTTAACTTTTACTCAATAGTAAAAATCAGGCTTTAAATTTGAAAAAATAAGGATTTTACATTTATCCAGACAGGTTATAGATTTTGAGTGATATATATATATATATATATATATATATATATATATATATATATATATATATATATATATATATATATAGTGATAACACCATTTCTGGCCATATCAGCCAGTCCTATTTGGAAGTATGTACATACAAGCCCAGTTACGTTCCTTCTTTTGCACTAAGAGCCTTCTACATGTAAACATCGTCAGTCTGGATAGTCCCCACTCCTAAAAAAAGCAGCTTTGGTCATACATTTACCAATGTACAGGGTCAGGCAGCTCAAAGGCATGTCTGTTATGAAACTAATGTATTTGTGAGTGGTGGTTATACCTCTGGCTGCCATCAGAGGTGTGAATCAATCAAGTTAAAAAGTGAGGTCATGAATCTGTATGTATGCGTGTGAGTTACAAATAATTTCCTTAGGAATCAAAAACATCTCTCCGCCTGTGCGTCTTGTTTTTCCAACTTTCCGTCTTTCGCTTTCCATTCATGTTCTGTAGCTTCACAAACAGCTAATGTCTCCAAAAAGCAGTGAGCGCACCACAGGCCCCCACCGCATCTACAGACCAAGGAATGATATTTCTAGTCCACGATGGAAACTTTGCTCTTTTTTCATAAAACTATTCTAACCACTCTGTTGTTATGAATTGGACTGCTTTTCCAACCACCATATTAGCGGGTAATGATATAGCTTATGATGTCTGCTGTGTGTGAGAAAGAGATTGTGTTTCGTAGTGTGTGAGCGAGTGAGTAATGCATTAGAAACACGGAAAGAAAGAACAGAGAGATGCACGTTATTATTCGGACCTCTGTGACCAGAAATGTTTCAAAGGGTGGCAGGAAGCTCCAGCTGAAAGGAACGCATGACTAACTTTTTGACCACAGCTGACTTTGGTCATCTACCAACAGGCTCACTTAAGACTAATTATAGGGAGAGCCCACGACTGGGAGCAATTTGCCTCACCAATATTTTTTCACACTAAGTTACTGATTGATTGAAGAAACAGCAACACGTGAGGAAATGGGATTTTGTTGGAGCGTCGAGAAAAAAAACAGGGTTCATACACATTTTTACCAATAAATTTCCATGACTTAAAGGCAAATTTTAAAGACCATAGGGTTTGCAATTTTTGAAGAAAAAATTCTGGTGAATTTCTTTTCTTTTTTTGTTAAATAAAATATTTTGGCTTTTTTGGGGGGTAATTTTTAAAGAAAAGATGCTTTAAACCCACAGGCTTACCAAATGACACCATTTATCAAAGCCAGAGACTGTAGAAACAGAAATGACTGCTGGATTTTCAAATTTTGGATGGTCACATCATGTTATTATACAGCTTTATGAGACAGATTTTCATGACTTTTTCCAAAACTTAGAGTATATTTAGTTTTCCAAAACTTCTCTAGGCCTGGAAATTGCTGTTTGCAAATTCCATGCTTTTTTCAGGTTATTCATGATCATATGAACCCTAAAGAAGAATTTTCCTGTCTGAAAATGTTTTGAATCATGACAAAAAATCACAACAACAGCAGGAATACACAGCACTCTGTGGGTCCAAACTGAGGGGACAGGAACAAGATGCGTTCCTGAGCGGAGTCTGTGACGCCAGCTGGCTTGTCATATCGCAGTAGCCTTGGTCCCAGCGGACATTGACCCCAGATAGTAAAGAAAACAACAGAGATCCCACCTTAAGAGATGTCACCAGAAACTCCCTCCTGTCCAATGTGACACTTTGCAGAAATCTTGTGACCTCAATGAATGATGTAAATGTAGATAAGGTGATTTGAAGGTGATTTTGATTATAAACAAAAAACGATTTAGTATCTCGCCCACTCATGGTCAACGTGCACCTACCAAATAATGCTTAAATTATTCAATATCTGAGAAAAATCACAAGACCATTAATGTTCTTCGAAAGAGTCACCTTCAACCCAAGCACTGCAAGAGATAGGGAGCACGAGAGAGAGGAGGGGGTAGTTGGGCTAAGTTAGTCAGCAATGAGCCCTCAGGTTTGTCACCCACTGGAGGGACGAGCAGGAAGCAGTGACGCATTTCACAACAGGAAATGTATGAGAAAGACAGAAACACAAACAGACGCGCTCAGCTGGAGTGTTTGCTTCAGACTGTGGATGTGTATATGTGTGTGTGAGACTGACCAGCAGGTTGACCCTGTTTTACGGTGACCTTCGCCCATCTATTTCTGGGCATTCGGACTTGCCTCTTTGCCACAAAGCCTGTGTGCACTGGCAACGACTGTAAGGGTATCACACGGAAGTAGGCTGTGGGACTGACTAACTACTGCTTTACCACAACAACAACAAAAATCATGACTAACATCAAACCAACAAACCACTATTTGCTATGTAAAGATACAGTGGACAATAAAGTCTACCTGTGTGTGTTGTAATCCGAGCTTCTCTGTGGTTTGTTGTGGTAGCCGATCAAACCATGCATGCATGTTGAGACACGTAAAAGCTTCAAAATTCATGACAAAAATATTGACAAAATTTATTTCCTACAAGAAAATGTGAAAATCACGTCAGCTTGTGTTGACCACAGAACGTATTTTAAGCATCTAACCAAAAACCCCATTCAAAAAACCCATTGACATCAAGACAAGAAAACCAGCTGTGCTTAAATGCTAACTCATTTACAGGTTTTAGAGGCTAATTTCTGCAGCACTCTATCTTCATACAGTTTACGATCTTTGTGCAATTCAGAGTAATACTTAAGCAGCAAACAACTTTTTCTGATGTAAAGATGCGGTGGAGTAATGGCGTCCTGAGCAGAAAATAAAGTCATGCTCCCCTAAGTGTGTTGTGATCCAAGCTTCTCTGTGGTTTGTTTGTAGTGCATGTGTGTATCACACAAGCCAGCTCATTGCTGCCACTTTGCACTATACCCATTCAGCAGATAGTGCTGATGACTGGAAAGCATCGTCATTGAAGCGTAGCGCAACCACCGGTTCACTAATTTGTAAATCCTACGATGGCAAAGGAATGGCTTCCTTACTCTGCCTCTGATTGACAAAAATTCTTACCTTAACACTAACCAATCCCACCCAACCCCTCCTGCCTAAACCTACCCAATTAAACAACGAAGGCAAGGAGCACTAGGGAGAGTGGAGCCGGTCATTCCTTCGCTATCGTAGGATTTGCAAATTTGCATCTGCTTTCCCCCAGTAACACTGTTAGCTCTGTTAGCACTGTTGAGAATCTTGTCCAAACTCATACACTGAATTTCACATAGAGCCTCCTAAACATTTCCATCATCTAATAAAGTCTGATAACGGCTGCCACTTCAACACTCCAGACTTAATTAACCAAGTTAAACATTTTCATTGTATCGTCTGGTTACATGAAAGTCTAACATGATAACAAATATGCCCAAACCTGGGTATTAAAAAAAATCAGTTAATGTGCGTGCAACAAAAGCCCCAGCTCAGTAATATACCCCACTGGGACACCCCAGCTTCACTTTGTAAGTCAATAAAAAGCTTAAAAGAAGAGTTCAAAAGGTTATCAGCCACGCCCCTTCCAGGCTGATTTAGGGAGCTTCAAAAGCAGCTAATGAAGACAGAGAGGCCAACAGCAGACCTCATCCCATAATGTCCTGGCCTCCCCACACACTGCTGTGCAGCTATCAGCTCTGACCACGCTGCTCATTTCCTACTGAAAACAGCTCTTGGCTGGGTGGAGAACTGACATGCATGACTGAAGTGTCCGGACTAAAAGGTTACGCAACTCTTATGTGCACGAGGGTCTAGTCGACTGCAAAAACAACCAGTGAACCATAAGCAGACAGTTATTATAGCATCTAGGTTCATCTTTGTACGGCCCTCCCCCCACTCTCTCCCCTAAACCCCCCTCCCCTCCACCTCTGCCCATCACTGTCTGCGTCTGTGGCCCCAGGAAACACACACATCCATGCACAATTACACCCAAGGGTGGAGTGAGGGGAGTCTATCATATGTACATGTGTGGCTGTGCATCCATGAATGTCAGCATCCTCATTTCTGTGTGTTCGTGTGTGTCAGGGAGAGAGTTTTGACTGATTAGGTAATCAGTGGGGAGCAGGTGGCTAAGTCTTCCCTCAGGAAAACTAAACCAGGCAGCCAAGGCAAACATATTATAACATCTGCCATTTGTTCATATTAGATAAATAGAAGAAGAAAAAGAGATTTAATATGTGTTGCAACATGAACATAATACAATACAAAACTAGAAGTGCCACCTTGCAGTTTTATGCCTGCATGGACCAGTCATGTTGCAGTCCACGTCTGTCCAGATGTTTTATGATGGTGAGTAATGGCCAGAAAAGTGTTTTTGCAGAACATTATGATGTCACAGTGAAGTTAACTTTTGACCTTTTGCACCTACAATGTCATGACTTCATCCTATTAGACAATTGTGTGAAATGTTGTCATAATTAGTGGATGAATTCCTGAGTTATGGCCTTAACATGTTTTGAAGTTCACCAAGTTCAGTTCATCAATGAGTCCAAGTGGTTGTTTCAATAAGCAGTCTATGAGCCCTCATTACAACAACAACACGTTAGTGGACCTCATTTAATATTACGTAAGCTCTTCACGCTGTGTGGCGGAATGCAACACATGACTGTCAATAATTGTTTCGGTGAGTCTTTAACTGACTTGCCGCTACAATTGCACTTATTTTGTCGGGCTTACATCTTGGCTCGATTTCCAGCGGCACTAGTCGGGTACCAAAGAGGAGAATTTGCACTTATTGCAACAAGAGTCTGCAGGTATGTGGCAGCACATTGCTGGAGTAAATCCGAACGGTGTAAATTCAGTTAAAAGTACATTTACAGAGAAGTGATGTTTTACAAATAAAGACCGAGGAAAGACTGTCAGCAACGCACTCACAAAAGTTCAGCATTCAAAACATCATTTAAGTAAAACTTTAAATATTACCAGCATGATGTACTTAAAGTGTAACACATTAAAGTACTCGCAGTGCAGCAAAATGTTTCCTTTCTGTGTTTTCCTCTTATATCTGATGTTGTTGGATTAATATTACTGAAATATTACAACCAGCTACTGGCAAATAGGTGGAAAAATTCATTTTGGACCCTGTTTGCTGGATTACGATCCCTCAGATTTACAGCGCCCATAGAGATTCTGGCGCTGCTGAGCCTCTAGAGGGTGAAATAACTCTGATCCAGCAAAGAATTTCTGCTGATTGTGAAAACTGTGATGATACCCCGAAACTTCTCTGTAGATCTTTGGAGAGATGAGTGTAATTTCAAGTACGTGTTTGGATCAGTGGCCTCAGGCATCTCTTCTTGCCTCACTCAGCTGGAGCTCAACTGTTAGGTACACACACACACACACACACACACACACACACACACACACACACACACACACACACACACACACACACACCTAGAGTGCACATATGGATAAATGCACACTGTAATGCAATTACATGCCAACTGCATACAGTATAGAAAGGATCCAGAACTACATACCTGAACAGTCATAAACACACACACACACACACACACGCGCACACGCACACACGCACGCGCGCGCACGCACACACACACACACACACACACACACACACACACACACACACACACAGACAAAGATCTATGCTGCAACGGTAGAGCCTGAAGTCAAACAAAAAAATATTCAGGGAGTAAAAAAAAGTATCCCTCCTTCAATGTGGTGATGAACACATTCCAGAGACACGCAGGCATGGACGCAATCACATAGTGCTGTCCTCAGTCAGCGACAGAGTCACCACACACACACACACACACACACACACACACACACACACACACACTCTCGGGAGGGAGAGTGGTCACTGTGGAGTCGCCTTAATGGCTAGGCCTCACTGTTGGCTTGGATACGAGGAGGGGTTTTACTCACTTACACACACACACACACACACACACACACACACACACACACACACACACACACACACCATTGGTTATACTCACATGTACACACACAGGAGTCTTTCTGTGACTGTTAACCCTTTATAATCCCTGATTAATGTGCTAAATGCATAAAGCGCAGTCATGGAAAAGTGTTTGTTTAAGCCGGCAGCCCGATGTGATATGCCGTTGATATTTCTTTACAGGCTTAAAAACAAAAGTAACTTATCTCAGAAAAAAAGAGAGACAGATGAGCTCATGAAACTCCTTCAGATCTCTGACCCTTATCAGCACACTCTGAGGTAAACCGAAGCACCTCTGTCATGATAACACACTCTCAAACACTCCTCTTCTGCTTGGAATAAAACATCTACATGAAAACTTGTTATATCCACTCTGCCAGCCGGCCACGCAGCTTCTCACCCTGTTACAGCT